>NW_027551634.1:0-57500 GCF_051989575.1 Stigmatopora nigra | reverse complement strand
TTCAAGGAAAATTGTGATATTTACATGCATTTGTGTTGACATCAGCCAGTCTTTTCGAACCAATGCTAGAAATTAATACTCACGTTGCTTAACACATAACGCAGTACAATATTAGATAACTATAAAGTAACATGACCCAAATTGATTAGCCCACATAGCAAACATTTATTTGAAGTACAGGTGTAGCAATACATGGTACTCTGACGATTTGCCGAAAGACGTTTCGCCAACGGACCTTTCGCCGAAAGACGTTTAGCCGAGGGACAGTTCGCCGAATGGACGTTTTGCCAAAGAAAAATTAAAGTGTTTAATTTATTATTTTATTAAACAAATAAAAGTGGGGATGTTTCTCATTGTGTTGTTTTTGTGCCGAGGTTGAAAAACATACACACACGATCCGGGGGCGGAGCGAACACCCGAAACGTCTGTTCGGCGTAATTTAAATACGTTTTTGTTTGTAAATGTAAGAGCTGTGGTGTTTCATTGATATTTCGCATTAACCTATTGTTTTTAAGGAAAAATGCAGGACATGACACATAATAATGCCCCCAAAATTGACTTCTAAAGCTGATTTCTAATGCCGCAGTTTAATGTATCGTCCTTTTTTTAAATGTGTCCATCCAACCAATTTACACGCTTTCACGACCTACTCTCGATAAACTCTAATTCAGATTATGTACTATGTTAAAAAGGATTGCATGTTGTCACGTGTTCCTTGCATTCAGTGCCAGCAAACATGTTTACAACCCCACTCATTAGCCGCAATTGATGGCAATGGACATCCAATTAGTTTTGCCTGGGATGACTGACAGCGCGTAAGCATTCATTTTTAAAAAGTCGTTAGCAAGTCGGGCCTCACGGTGAAAGACATGGGTTAAAATCCAGGTCTGTCCACCTAAGTGGAGTTAGCACGTTCTCCCCGGGTCTGTGTAGGTTTTTGCCGGGTACTCCCGTTTCCTCCCACATTCCAAAGAAATGCATGGTAGGCTGATTGGACACTCTCTAAATTGATCCTAGATACAAGTATGAGCGTGAATGGTTGTTTCTCTCCTTGTGGCCTGCGATTGGCTGGCCACCAATTCAGGGTGTCCCCCCGCCTCGTGGCCAAAAGTCAGCTGGTATAGGCTCCAGCACCCACCGCGACCCTCGTGAGTATAAAGCAGTTCAGTAAATGAGATCAGTCGCTACCACTTAATTAGTGTTGATAACAAAATACAATTGAGATGCCATGTTGCATATAAATCTGCCAGGAATTTGGATCCCTGTACTATGTCAAGTTGTTGACTTTTATTTGCGACAAACACTATCCTTATGGAATAACCGACCGCATTTTCCCACTAGAGTACGGCAGTATCGCTAAATAATATTCCATACATGTCCATACTAGGCTACTAAATGTACTTTTTCAGTCAGTTCTAAATTCTATCCGATCGTGACTTTCTGCTTACGTGCCGTTTTAACTGATCGTTAAATTGGAGGTCACCTACCTTAATGGTAAAAGGTTTTGTATCCCTCACGGAATCATTTATACGAATTTGTAAGGATCATGTTTCATTGAGATTTGACCACTTCAGATCAAATACTAGTATTCTGTAAAATGGCCGATACGTCCATGATGCAACGCGGGATGACGTGGAGATCGCAAATTCCGAACACGTCACCACACTGAGAAAATCACCCACTATAAATGCTTTTCAAAATCTGTATATAGAGCCTTTGATGAAAACGCGTTGAAACGTATGTTTTCTTGGACTATTGAGCAGTATTGTATTTTTGCGTTGACTGTTTTTATTCGATGTTTGTTGTTGTTATTGCTGTATGTATAAGGTCATTTTGATGATTTTCTTCTAAATAGATGTAATCTGTTTGAAAATAAATGCTGTTACTTTGAGAACAATCTGAGAACAAGTGATATCTGAATCTCTGAGTTATAGACAGAAAACCCATGGTCTCATTTTTGAGTTTGAAACAGGGGTAGAGAACCAATGGCTCGAAAGCAACATCTGGCTCTTTGATGGGTGTACTATATGGCTCTCCGGTAACCTGTGGTAAAACATAAGAACCGCTGGTGAGAGACCTAAGTCCCGAATGCACCAATGGGAGCGTCACGCCGGCACTGGGCCACCGACACTATTTCTAGCGCCTTTTTATATCATAATTTTTCATAAGAGTCAAATTCCCTACATGTCGGCGTTCTCATTAGACTCTTCTGCATGCGTACTTTCATTGATACTCATTGATTAGTGTCATATTATTTCAAAGTATAATCTCACCAACCTATAAACCAATTAACATTATTCACAGTAGTGATATATATTCCTTTCTTTTATAACTCAATTATTCTATTTGTTACAAACTCCACACTTATCTTGAAATGCATAGTCTACTCACTACTACACTCTAGTGGTCAAAATAGGTAAACAAGACAAACCCACTTATATTCAAAACTAACGCCCCCGTCTGTTCATGGGTTGGTGTGGAAGACCCCCGGACATTGCTCGGTCTCCCACCCGCACTCCCTGCTTGTTCTCATTTCTCATGTTAGAATTGACCTTGGGACGTCTAGGATCCGTCCCTTAGAGGGGATGTACTGTCAGGATTGTTATCAGCTGTGGCTAATTAGGTGATTAGGTTTTTTTTGGCTATTTAAGCATTATGGTTTTTATTGAATGTTTGTCGGATCGTCTGGTTTCATTCCCTGTGTTTCCACGTTTGTCATGCCGTTCACTTGACGACACGCCATGCTGCATGTTTCTTTTCTGTAGTTGTAAGTGATAAAGCCAAGTTGTTTATGTTATGTTTTTCCCGTTTATTAAACCAAGCAACAAGAGCAACATATCTGCCTCCCCTTTTCCATTTTCCTCGGCGACTCGGCACCTGGGTTCACCTTCCCCCCCGATCGCGTTGCACTACGCGACGGGATCGTAACAGTATAACACAAAAAACAAATAAGAGTGGATAGAGCTACTGCACCGGCGGCCGCCTAACGGTGCCATCCATCTTGGGGAAAAAATCCGGGGCCTCAACAGCATCCCTATAAAGAACAGCTAACCCTTGCCTCTCATGAACTCCTCTTTTGCTCCGCTTCACAGGGCCCGCATTTTTACCAAGTTGGACCTCTATAACACCTACATGTAGTCCGCATTTTGGAGGAGGATGAATGAAGGACAGTCTTCACCACCTCTTTGTGCCATTTTGAGTTTCTGGTGATGCCTTTCGGGCTCTGCAATGCACCAGCAGTTTCTAGGCTCTCAAAAATGATGCCCTTCGAGACAAGCTTGATCAGTTCATGATTGTTCATCATTATTTTTTTCAAGCACTCTCACAGGACACAATCAACACATGCTACAGGTATTGCAATGCCTGTTGTAGAACCGCGTTTAAATGAAGGCACATAAATGCAAGTTTCATGTTGCACAGCCCACCTTCTTCAGGTTTGTCGTGGCCAACAGGGAGCAACGGATGGACCCTACAATGGCGAGTGTTGCTCAGTGGCCCAAGCCTGAATGTAGGAAGGAGCTACAGCATTCTTTGAGGTTCGAAAATTTCTGTAGGCTGTTTATCAGGACTATAGCCGCATTGCCACGCTCCTCACGGCACTCACATCAAAAAATCCCTGTTCCATTGGTCAGAGGCAGCATGAGCCTCTTTTGGTGATCATAAGGCCTGTTTCACCTCATCTTGCACACCAGGACCCTAATCTACAGTTCATTGTGGAGGTGGATGCCTCCGAGGAGGGTGTTGGCGCTGTCACTTCTCAGCGCAGACCAGAGACCGGGGGGATGGAAATGTGCACCCTTGCACTTTCTAGGCTGACTCTGGCGGAATGCAATCACGGCATTGTGGACTCTGAATTGCTTGCTGTGAAACTAGCTGTAGAAGGAAGAGTGGTGGCATTCCTGGAAGGGGCTAATCACCCATTTGTGGTTTGGACTGACCACAAGAATTTAGAATACAGTGTTCCCTCGCTACTTTGTGGATCAGCTACCTCGGAAAAAACAAATACAAAAATACAAATATTACATTGAAACAACATATTTTACAGTTTTTTTGTTATAACATGAATTTCACTCTCTCTACCCGTATTCTATATGGTGTACTGTATACAGGGGGATAAAAAATAATAATAATTTAAAAAAAATAAAAAATATGCACTGTCTCACATTTTCCAAACGGCAGATTCTGTGGAGTAGCCCACAACCATCTTACCACCCTCCTGTTTAGGGGCAGATATGAGGACTGACTCCAAGATGCGGAATCTGACCCCAGAGAAGGTCACATCTCTTTCGTGTATAACAGATATCTGCAAGGACTGGGCGGAGGGTTGCATTTTATTCAATGTTTTTTTCCATCACTCAGCACGAATCGCGTAGCGATGGCTAGTACGAGGAGTACTACTTCTCGTTGGCAAGTAGTCGTGCCTTATCCTATTGTGAGGACATTTGTGTGCCTCATTTTCTGAATATTTTGAAGGGAATACAAATGGAAACAGCCCATCGATAGTGAAAGTCCGGATGGAGCCTGGGCAAACGGTCAACCCGGCAGAAAGGTATAAAAATGTAAAACAAAATTAGAATTAAATTTAGTGTAAGGTTAGATTAAACTTATTTTTGAGTATGTCTGCATCATAATCCAAGTTCAGTCAAATTTGTTTATTTTATATTATTATATATTCACCAGTGTAAAAAGTCTCCCCCAATTGCCCTCTATGTCCTTCTCTCTCTAACCTACGTGAAATCCGTCTAATTTTAGTTCTATTATACACATTTTAGTAATATTAAACCACTAGTTATGTGTTACTTTGTTAATAAATGGGGAATTGGAAGAAATAAAAAAATTCCAATCCAATATTCTGTTTTTGGTGTTTTTTCAGAGGGTTGGAACGAATTAATTTGTTTGGGAAACGTTCATCCGAGTTATAAAAATATCGACATACGAGCTCAGTCCCGGAACGAATTAAGTCCATATCTCGAGGTATCACTGTATTTTGAGACAGATGAAGAACATTTGCGCTGGGCAAGGAAGGCAGTTTCAATGCCAATCATGTATAACCGTATTTCTTTTCAAACATTATTAGGCACATTCGATTATTTCGTGATTACATTATTGATTTAAAAGTGTATTTTGAGTGTCACACATTAATAAAGTGTATTTAAATGTTCTTTCTTGTTGGTCCTGATTCACATAAGGATTCTGAAGTCCATATAACATTTTTTGTTGCCAGTCAAACCGATTTATGTAATCTTAGGTTGAAATTTTTCCATGCAATTGGCTAGCAACCAAACACATTTACCAGAAATCATATTTACCCCTTTGTGCTGCCCATAATTGGCTGGGATAGGCTCCAACACCCTCATCAACTTTGTGAAGAAAATCAAAATGATTTTTCTTAAGTAATCTCATCTAATTTTCTGAACCGCTTTATCCTCCTTACGGTTGCGTGGGGTGCTGAAGCAAATCCCACCTGTCTCCGGGCCAGAGGCGGGGGACACCCTGAATCAGTGGCCAGCCTGTTGTAGGGCACAAGGAGACGGACAACCACGCACACTCACACCCATGCTTAAGGGCAATTCAATGTCCAATCAGCCTACCATTCAAGTTTTTGAAATGTGGGAGGAAACCCACACAGGCCGAGGAGAACATGCAAACTCCACACAGGTGGACATGACCTGGATTTGAACCCAGGACCCCAGAGCTGTGAGGCCGTCGTGCCACCCGTTTTTTGTGGTTGTTGTTGTTGTCACAAATATTCGGATGTCAAATTGGGCAAACAAAAGTTTTAGTCGCGTGGTCCGTAAATGGGCCCCAGAGTCACATGTTTGACATCACTATTCTACTATATGTATTTTTAAAAAGCATTCTTGGTAAAAATAAATGTGAATGAAGGGGTTAAAAAAAAGCAATTTTAGCTCATCTCGGCATCCCCGCCCACTGGTCCAATCAGAGAAAACAGGTGTGCTAATGAAGGCGCTCGATGAGACTTCAGCGTGATTTTGCTGCTAACGGCTCAGCTCAACCTTCCGGCTGCCCAGGTGGTTCCTTTTTAGTTTAAGTCATGTTGGTGATGTCGTGCCTCATGTGGATATTTTATGGCAGCCTGGCAGTGGGTGGTCCGGTTCATCACTTGAGTTGGTCAGAAGCGGTAAAACCGCTTGTAAGAAACGAAGCCTTGCAATCTCCCTTTTACCACCTGCCGGTGTTCTGGCACGCACCACAGCCGCTTGTAGCCAAAGAGTTGTTCCGGCCCACTCCCACCCAAAGCTCGGTACCTTCGGAACTGTCTGCGTTGTTGTTCCCCGCGCAGACTACGCAGTACCACATTGCAGCCCAGGAACAACGTACGCGCCCGGTGGAAGTTTGGTGTGGCTCCAGGGAAATAGTTGTGCGAGTAGACCGCTTCAAGTTTCGCGCTTGGCCAAATCCAGCACTGTACAGACTGGGTTCGTGTCAGCCCACCAAGGTGTCTTCACACTTTCTGATTTTCGACCACGCTTTGACCGACCCCTGTGTCTCGGCAACTCAGGTATACACTTAAGGCACACTTCACGTTCCTTTGTCGCAAATAGTTTGGATGTTTATTGCTGTCAAACAACGTTTTAAATGTAAATTTCCCTCTTTTACCAACAACCATAGCATACTCTGTGTCCTGGGCTGACAGTGAATGAGGTGAAACAACAATACATTTTAAATAGATGTTCACAGTCGACCACGTGTCAAAGTGGCGGCCCGGGGGCCAGATCTGGTCCGCCACATCATTTTGTGTGGCCCAAGAAAGTAAATCATGAGTGCCGACTTTCTATTTTAAGATCAAATTAAAATGAAGAGTATAGATGTACATTAAATTTCCTGATTTTCCCCCTTTTAAATCAATAATTGCAATTTTTTTCTGTTTTAGTTCAAAAAGCATTTTGTAAAATCTAAAAACGCTAAAATAAACTGTTTTAGATCTATAAAAAAACTGAATATTCAGGGCTTTTAATCCAGTTCTTTTAATCCAATTATAATTTTAAAAATCTAAATATTATATCTTATATGGTCCGGCCCACATAAAATCGATGTCAATGTGGCCCGCGAACCAACCCGAGTCTGATACCCTTGCTGCAGTGTAGATCATTGTATCCAAAAAGGTTAGAGTGGCTCATACTAAAAATAACTGCTACATTTTATTACACATAGCTTAAAGCTAATTTATTTTGCTATTTTTATTCTCAAGAAAATTTTATTTCTTCTATTTTTAAAGATGGAGTTCACAACTTTTTTGTGCATGTTTTGTGCCAAATTTCACTACCAATTGTGTTAATCGATAAAATGGTAGCAGCTTTTTTTAATGGACTATATAGTATTAAGGAAGTCAAACACCCACCTAAATTATTAATCTATAAAAATCAGTCATTTTATTTTAGTTTCGAGTGATGATGTTGGATAAAATTCCAAATCTGGATAAATAAACCATGTCTAAGAGTCAACTTCCATGTTAAGTTTGCATTTTTTTTAAAATTCATTTGCATGAGTTGGAAAGTCATGCATTACATTTACTTGTGTTACTAGAAGTCGTTCTGGTGAGTAACTTGTGTTTTTTTGATTAGTGGCATTTTACTCTTAAGTGAATTCTCTTTATATTGATTTGCTGAAGTACATCCTAAAACTAGTTACAAAGGCCCTGGGCAAGGATGGTGGAAACATTTTAAATTTGACAACATTTTTGAGACAACCACCCATAACTGTGTGACAAAGCTAAGGTATATTACAATATCAATATAAAACTGTCTTTAAATAGTGATTCCTGGTAAATGTGTTTGGATAAAAAAAGAGAAGAATGTCTAAAATCCTCAACATGTTTGTAGAAATTGTTTGAAGCCAAATGTGATAAAATGTGGTTATTTTCACCATGGCCCACTGAACAAACATGCACTAAATATGGCATGAGGTTGCTTTGCAGACAAGGCCACAATGCTGCAGACCTGTTTTCATTATTACCATATTTATTCGTGTATTACGTGCAAAGTTTTTTACCAAAAAACTGAAGCAAAGTTTGGGTGCACGTTATACATGCACGTCTTCGCTTTTATGAGCAAATCCCAGTGAAAAGGACCTTCCCCCGGTCAAAGTCCCCTCTGGAGCCGTTATAAAGGGAGATGTAAAACCTGTCTTTTCCGCCAGATGACGAGGGAGAGCCCGTTCTATTTAGCCCAAAGAATGTACATATATATCCCCCTTCTCAGTGGATATGATCTACATTCTTTTACAAAAGCCATCCCTCTCCAAATAACATTTGGCAAGTTTATAGGGGAGATCGAATTTTAAAAAGTTGCTCCAGGGGCAGGAGCAGCCACTCACTCGAGTCCCCAGTGAGTGCTATCCTCGCTCAGGAAGAATGGAATCACTTGTTTAAATCTGATGATGACTAATCCGAATTTCAAAAATGTTAAATAATATGATGATGAATTTAAGGATTTAAAATTGTAAATTCCATTTGAGAATTGTGTTAATGCTGTTCGTTAGTTTAACCAGGTTTCCGTGCCACATGTTGTGGATAAATGTTTTGTCATGGTGACGCGTGTTCAGCATTTACCAGTTACCAGTATCGGTGCATTCTATGATGTGATCTGAGAAAAAGTGGGAAAAAAATTACACCAATTTTTTTGTCGCAAATAAAGGCTGCGCGTTATTCAGGTTGTGCACGTTATTCTCGAATAAATACGGTTTTCACCACCATGGGGGAATGTAAAGAAAGGCTTATAAATAGCTATACCGTATAGCCACAGCAAGACCATAATGAGTAAAAATCTGTCACTTTTCCAACGCAGCTGTTGTGAAGCTTTTGAAAAATGTTAATTTTTATTTTACCCTTTTCAGGTGGTTGCTGGTGGTCTACTGGTGTATTCTTGTGCTCTTTATTATACCCCACCACCGCAGGACTATATAATTCGTGTTCTACCGTTTAATCTGCCCCTCCACTGCTATTATAACAGGTATTATCCCTTATTTCTGCACTATTTTATAGTAGTTGACATTTTAGCAAGTGGGCTTTCAAATTTAAGTAGTTTGAGAGTAGGGAAGTAACTGTACTCCTTAATACCTTCAGCATTATTATCTGTTTGTTCATGACATTCCTTTTTATTACAGGTTTCATTACTCTTACCAAGTTGGCTACACACCTCAGATGCAGCACACAACATTCAGAAAGAGTCTCCGAACAAAACTCAGTTTCAGCCTAACAGTTTGCAACGGTAAGCAAAGAAATATGTATGCTCCATTGATACTCTTGCAGTTTACACACTATCCACCCTTTTTGGGTCGCAACCTAACTAATTGGTTGGTGTACACAAAATGATAAGGTGTATTTTAGTTGGGGGGTACTTCCCCACCCAAAGATGTCACTCGTGCTGCCTTCAAACCAGTTGCGTTTTGTCACGCTACGTGGCGTTCGCGCTGCCCCTTCACCAAATGCTGTTCTGTGTACACACCTTTTCTTCGACAAAAGTTGTAGTCCACATACCCTGAAACTTCCTGTTCACGTAGCGTAAAAATAAGTGATAAGGACTTCAAACTCGTTATTTAGACTTTTTTTTCGCCTAATACCGCTTCAATCACTTAATATTATGCCCAGGGCTGACGGCATGTTCTGAGGACAGGGGAGGCTTGGCCCCTCCGAGGAGCAAAGGATGGAAATTAATGTAGTAAAGATTAAGCATTGATAAATATCTCAAAAACAAGAACTGGGTAATAACTTTTGTACAGATTTTGTAGCTATATGTTTTTTTGCTCATTGACAGCATAAGCCTATTATGCTAAATAAAAACCATGCGATTCCCTGTTTGAGTGGATTTAAGTTACTCTACTCCAAACTCAATAACCTCACCTGTTAGAAAATTAATAATACACGTACATAAAGCCCTTTTACCCCACTTTGTGTAACCACTATTGACCAAACAATCACGTTTGACATTATTGCCAAATACCCTGCCTGCATGGAAAGATAAATAGTGCATTCTCGTTGACTGAATGTTCCAATCAGTTGTGCTTTTTGAGTCACTTCGCTTCTGTGCACCATCACTATCTTGAGGGTAGCACTTTAATTTTACCTGTTTAGGACCTTTCTTTACCACGTAACTGAGTTGGAGATGATTTCTACCTACAGTGATGAATACTTTTCTGAAAAAACATTTGTCTCATTTTCTGAACCGCTTTAACCTCAGAGTCGTGGGGAGTGCTGGAGCCTATCCCAGCTGACTCCGGGCCAGAGGCGGGAGGGGCACACTCAATTGGTGGCCAGCCGATCGCAGGGCACTCAGGAGACGGACAACTATGCACACGCACACCTATACCTCAGGGCAATTTAGGGTGTCCAATTGGCCTATCGTGCATGTTTTTGGAATGTGGGAGGAAACCGGAGTACCTGGAGGAAACCCACGCAGGCCCAGGGAGACCACGCAAACTACACAAGTGGACCGACCCTGGATTTTAATCCAGGACCCCAGAACTGTGAGGCCGACACACTAACCACTCGCGCTACCGGGCCGTCCCATTTGTATTTTCATAATTGCCATTTCCCTCAATTCCATCCACCTGCTGCTCTGTTTGGCTTTGTGCAGCTAATGTACGTGTCATAGAATACATGGAACAGACTTTCAGTGCTGTGGAGCGACCCAATGCACGGTCAAGTGGAATAGACTTGGTAACAGCAGTGAAGAACGGTTTAGTATGAAGTTGCTGTTGTATTTGTGTGTGTATAATCTATTGAATGTATTTTTATCAGCCGAGTGGGAACCCCTCTCTCCGGAACACTCATTTGCCTTGGGGGAGCCAGTGAATTTTGTGGCCCAGACAGGAAGCCTCTTGCCAGGGGAGATGCTTTTTGTTGACTCATGCCATGTGACGCCTTCCAAAGACCCGATTAGCATGCCCAAAGTTGCTCTCATCACGAATTATGGGTGTGTCTCTAGTAAGAACATAAACTTAGAACAGTTGATCAAAGTTATTAGTTTTTAAGTTACATTAAATGAAGCACTTGGGCATTGATTTTGCAGCTGTATGACCGACAGTGAGAGACAAGGCAGTTCCTCCTACTTCTGGTCAAGGAGTGATAACTTGCTGAAGTTTTCCATGGATGCTTTTCTTCTCCGGACCGGCTCACAAGTGAGAAACCATATATTATCCATTTCTGAATTCCAACTATGTAATGACAACTAACACTTTGTATTATACGTTGTCGTGAAAAAGTGTTTGCCCCCTTCCTGATTACTGATTTTTACATATTTATCACACACGCACACACACACACAGGTTTCAGACTCTGGCCGGTCTACATGCCGAAAGACATTTAGCCGACTGACATCTGGCCGACAGCCAACTCACCGAAAGACGATCTAGCTGAACGTAGAATTAGCCAAACTATTTGGCCGACAGACTATCTAGCCGATGAACATTTAGCCGACGCGCTTGCCCCGCCCCCGGTCGTGTTTGTACAAGTTTTTCAACCTCGGCCCGCGGGCCAGATTCGGCCCGTTACTGATAACATTCATTTAGAATAAGTTACAAATAACAACATTCATTTAGAATAACAAGGACATTTATTCATGGCCAAACAAGAAAAGGAGTTATAACAGTAGATACTGTAATTTACACCAGAATAGAACACATTGAGATTAATCTTTGAATTAAGGTTCTCAGCAAATCATTTTGAATATATATTTCCTAAAATATTGGTAAATTATTTAAAATTTAAATATATTTAACAAGTATAAATTTCCGCGTATCTCGAACTCCAAGGAGTTTTCAATTAAACAACTACAAGTTCAAATATGGTGCTGCTGCTTAATAAAAATATTCCTAAATACTCTTCCCATGACAAGAGTATTCAGGAATATTTTGTATATTTATAATATTTATAATGTGCTAAAATCGTGCGGAAAACAGCATTTAATGATTAAATACAGATACTAGAGCTCTTTGGAAGTTTAAACCGAGTCCAGGCTAGTGATTTCCCTGGTAAAAGACAGCCAGGGACGTAACCGAAAGACCGGCGACCAAAAGACCGGCGACCAAAAGACCGGCGACCAAAAGACCGGCGACCAAAAGACCGGCGACCAAAAGACCGGCGACCAAAAGACCGGCGACCAAAAGACCGGCGACCAAAAGACCGGCGACCAAAAGACCGGCGACCAAAAGACCGGCGACCAAAAGACCGGCGACCAAAAGACCGGCGACCAAAAGACCGGCGACCAAAAGACCGGCGACCAAAAGACCGGCGACCAAAAGACCGGCGACCAAAAGACCGGCGACCAAAAGACCGGCGACCAAAAGACCGAGCACCATATTTTTTGTCTACCCAATCTTGAACTGAGTTTCTGCAAAAAATTATAACCATAAAGGATGACTTCAACACGGTAAGAAAAAAAACAAGAGATCCCTTTTTCAGGTGTGCAGCAACAAAATAAGATTGCAAACAAGTAGTTTAGATAAGGTATTTTACATGAATATATGAATAAACCAATGCAATAAATTAGGCTATTTTAGTGGTGATTTGTTGGACATTTGTTTTTTTACTTCAAGGTTTGTTCCAGTAGTGTTAAAATGATCTGTGAAGTATCGATATATTTTTGCATTAATCCTATGGATCATTTACCATAACGATTTAACTGCCATAGCAAAACATTAACCAAATCTGAATTTTTACCCGATTTTTGAAAAAGTCCGATCAGGAACATTTTGAATAGTGAATGTAATAGAATTTACTCTAGTTTTTTTGTGCATAGGTACTGTACCTACATTGTTCAATGTCAGTTGGTGCCACCACTTCCCACACAGCCAAGTCTTGTAACTATAATCAGTCCACTAGAAGGTAAGTCCCCTAGGGTCAAAATCATTGGAAAGTTTTACTTACAGGGACTGGAGAATTATTAGGTAAGAGTATTTTCACCACGTCCTCTTTATACACATTGTCTTACAATATAGCTAAGCTACAGTTGTGGTCAAAAGTTTACGTACACTTGTGAAGAACATAATGTCATGGTTTTCTGGAGTTTCCGGTTATTTATACAACTCAGATTTTTCTCTGATAGAATGATTGGAACAGATACTTTTTTGTCACAAAAAAACATTCATGAATATTTTTTTATGACTTTATTATGGGTTAACAGAAAACTTTTTAAAATCTGCTGAGTCAAATATATACTTACAGCAACACGGGTTAGCAATTTTGGTGACATAGAAAGTTGTGTTAGTGAAATGAGCTTCATAGCATGGCCGCTTAACTTCTTGAGAGATTGAGTGACTACAGCTGATGACTTCTCTGATGCTATTTAAATAGGGCTCATTGGATTCAAACGCTACAATGGGAAAGTCAAAGTAGCGCAGCATGGATCTGAAAAAGCGAATCCTTGACTTGAACAAGTCAGGAAAGTCCCTTGGAGCCATTTCAAAGCAGGTGCAAGTTCCAATAGCAACAGTGCAAACAATTGTTTGTAAGTATAAAGTGGCACTGTTTTGTCACTGCCACGATCAGGAAGAAAACTCAAGCTATCACCTGCTGCTGAGAGAAAATTGGTCAGGAGGGTGAGTATTCAACCGACAATCACCAAAAACCAGATCTGCCAAGAATTAGAAACTGCTGGAACTTAGGTGTCAGTGTGCACAGTCAAGCATGTTTTGTATCTCCATGGACTGAGAGGCTGTCGTGCAAGAAGGAAGCCCTTGCTCCAAAAGCGTTATCTTAAGAGTCGACTGAGATTTGCTGCGGATCACATGGACAAAGATAAGACCTTCTGGAGGAAAGTTCTGTGGTCTGATGAAACTAAAATCGAGTGGTTTGGCCACAATGCCCAGCAATATGTTTGGAGGAGAAAAGGTGAGGGTTTTAACCCCAAGTACACCATGCCTACTGTCAAGCACGGTGGTGGTAGTATTATGCTGTGGGGCTGTTTTGCTGCCAATGGAACAGGTGCTTTACAGAGAGTAAATGTGCTAATGAGGGAGGATTACCTTCATATTCTTCAAGATAACCTAAATTCATCAGCCCTAAGTTTGGGTCTTGAGCACAGTTGGGCGTTCCAACAAGACAATGACTCCAAACACGCATCAACGGTGGTAATAGAATAACTAAATCAGGCTAGAATTAAGGTTTTCGAATGGCCCTCCCAAAGTCCTGACTTAAACCCCATTGAGAACTTGTGGACAAAGCCGAAGAAACAAGTCCATGTCAAAAAGCCATCAAATTTAACTGAACTGCACCAATTCTGTTAAGAGAAGTGGTTAGAGATTCAACCAGAAGCTTGCCAGAAACTTGTGGATGGCTACCAAAAGTGCCTAATTGAAGTGAAAATGGCCAAGGGACATGTTACCAAATATTTGCGCTGCTGGATGTATATTGTTGACCGAGCAGATTTGATCACTGTTTTTCTGTTGACCCATAATAAAGTCATAAAAGAACTAAACGTCATGAATGTTTTTTTGTGACAAAGAAGTATCTGTTCCAATCACTCTATCAGAGAGAAGAAATAGTTGTAGAATTAACTGGACACTCAAGAGAGCCATGACATTGTTCTTCACAAGTGTATGTAAACTTTTGACCCCAACCGTATATAGGCTTGAAAGCCCACATCCAATTCAGCATATCAGATGATGTGCCTCTCTGTTAATGATGAGGCACGTGGCTTAATGACATCAACATTCAACACCCTATATTAGGTGTGCATAATTAAGCAACTTCCTTTCCTTTGGTGAAATGAACTAGAAGAGGGACTTGACAGACTCAGAAGTCAAAAATAGTGCGATACCTTAGAGGGAAACGGCACTCTCAAAATTGTGTGAGCAATCCAGCATTTAATTCTAAATAGTCAATATGGTCGCAAGAAGCCTGTGGAAAAACAGCACAAAATAAACTGCCTTAGAAAAGTCAAGCATGCAGCCACCAGTTTGTGGCACAAAAGTGCACAAGGTGTGCAATACTCCGTACCCTGTTATGCTTCCATGATACAATCCATTTTAGCAATTGATTGGGGATGTATTTTGGCATAACAGCATGGGCCAAAATACTGATCGTTAGAAATGCACGTATCAGTTTATACAGGAAGACATGCAATTAGTGTACAAAGGCCCAAAATCCTGGAATGGATTGAAAACTGTGCAGTACTGGAGAGGCACTGAATCCTGGCTTAAAAATTGAGCACTCTACCATATTCTAAACAACCTGTATTTCTTTCCTCCGGTAAATGAAAATGAAAAATGAAAATCAGACATGGGCATTGTCGTCATCATTGACTTGACAAAAAGCCTAGTAGTCATCATACCCTCAGCAGCGTATGACGAAATTGTATAGTGCTTTTCCATAAGTTCGTCTTCCCAGGCAAGACACATTTATGACATGTATGACATATTCATACTTGTTAGCTCTCCGCCTTGAGCGCCATCAATCCGGCGACTGCAAGTTGCCTCACCGATGCCAACAAGAATAAGATGGATCACTTACCTCTCTCAGTCTTTATACTTACCCTCCCTCAGTCAGCCTGTGGAAGGCAGATCCATACCAAACGAACTTCCGGTTACTTCATTGCGACTTAATTTCATAGAAGGGATTTGTGTTGTCGTCACGTCACGTGTTGCTGCAGGTTCAGAGTCCTGATGGCTGTTGGGAAAAAGCTGTCCTTGAGCCTGTTTGTCCGTGCTTTGTAGGACCTGTAGCATCTGCCAGATGGAAGCAACTGGAATAGGCCGTGTCCAGAATGGTATGGGTCCCCAACAATGGACCCGGCTTTTCTGAGGTACTGGGGGTTGGCAATGTCTTCTAGTGATGGCAGAGAGCATCCGACGATCTTCTGGGCAGTGTTTATCACCCTCTGCATGGCTTTTTTGTCTGCTGCCGTGCTTCCGGCATACCACACTGTAATGCCGTAAGTCGGGATGCTTTCCACAGTGGCTCTGTAGAAGGTTGCCAGAAGCTTGGTGTCCAATTTGTCCCTTCTCAGTACCCTGAGAAAGTGGAGTCGTTTCTGGGCCTTTTTCACTACCACTGTGGTGTTTGTAGACCAGGAGGGCCTAGCCGTGACATGGACTCCCAGAAATTTGAAGGATTGGACCCTGTCTACACATACTCCGTTAATGAGGAGTGGGGCCAGGTTCGTGCTGCGCTTGCGAAAGTCCAGGATAATTTCTTTAGTAAGGTGCTTTTGGTAATTTTTATGTTGGTTATATTTTGAGGAAACGAAGTCCGCAAAAGAGTGTATAGATTCTTTCAGAAAGAGTGCATTTAGCCAAAGCACCTTCGAAGGTGGGCGGTATGGAAGATGAGTGAATGATACCTGTAGTACATCTTGTGTGTTTTGTGTTAACCCAGCTGTCTTCGGGTGAAAGACAGGCTACATCCTAGACTGGTCACCAGTCAGTCGTAGGACACGCAGATACACGACCACTCACTCATAATTCCAGTGCCACCTAGTGGGTATCAAACCCAAACTGCCTGCACCAAAGTCAATCAGTAAGGCAATGACACACGCGCACACACGCATTGACGTGCAGTTCTAGGCAACGTTATGATCAAAATTTTGTTCGTCTAAGAAATGGGCGGAGAGGTTCAGTGAAGGTAGTTCACATATATTAATTGGTATTAAGTTCCAGGAATGTGCGGGGAGGACCAAGGTGCTTTGGCTGAAAACACTCTTTTTGAAGGGAACTACACAGTTGCCTCGGTAGCCAGCCCTTGTTGGTATGTTGGAATGTTTTTGTACAAAATGTTGCAGTGGAGGAGGAGCTTGGTGTTTTAATTGGTTTTAGTGTTGTTTTGCAAGCTGATGACCTACTTGTTAGGCAGTAAATCATGTCTGATAAGATCATTGTGTCAAAATATAATTTCACGGTCTCAGGTGTTAGTTTTTAAAGAACCTATCATTGGAAAAATTGAATTGAATTTACCATGTTTTTTATCTGTCATTTAGACAAGTTGAGAGTCAAACGTGATTCCTAGGTTAAATTCTTGGACTTCATAGTGTTTTTCCTTGGGCAAAAACATTGGGGTCCCTGTATTTGTTTCTCATTTTAAGAAGTACATACCGACAGTCTTAGATATGTTTACGTGTTTAAGTTTTAATGTTGGCTTCTGAAAAACGAAACGGAAATTTACATTTTAAGATTAGCCGCATTGTAAGGTAGGAAATTGCTTCTGTTTGTGTAAAATAAAAGATTTATGCGTAACTGTCATGAGCTTTGAATTTTGCTTTCCATTGTTATTATTGTTTATTGTCACTGTCAATCTCATTGAGCAGAAACCAAAAAATAACGCATGTTTTGATTTTAGACTTGTATGGCTGCCGTTTTGTTTGTATAGGTGGGAGGAGCTAGATTCACCACTGTCAACTTGTTCCTGCTGTGAATCCATCTGTGGTGACAAGCAGGACTGTAAGTTACTCAAATATATGCTTTCATTTCTCATGTAAAGACCACACACATTTTATACCTTTATTGGTAAAGTGAAAAACTGTTGCTAGCCTCACCTGTAAAGTTTTAAGAGTTAGTTTTCTGTCCTCCACAGCTGTGAAGGCCATCGTGAGCAGTCCTGTCTTAAACACTCACTACCTGGATGAAGAATGGTCAAACATCAAGCCTTTACCTCCAAAATCAGTAGAGGAAGAAGAAAGGGGCCAACAAAATCTCTTTCGGGAGTCTCGCACACTACTAAAAGTGCCGAAGCCAGACAATAAGACAGAAGAGATTGATGATGGTGACAAGACTTTCCCGTTTCCGTATGAAGGGGAAGAACTAATGTCTAGTTCAGTGGTCAGCATGTCGATGAAAATGAATGAAAGTACACACACAACATCAGATGGCACTATTATCATGAAACATGGCACGGAAGATGTGTCTGAGAGAGGAGAAATCACTTTAGCTTATAGTAGCTCAAACAGTGGTTTATTCACTGCTAACAGTGCCACTCCAAAGGTTGTTTCTAAAAACACAATTTCAGTTGCTCACAATTCCAGCATTGTTAGCAGTCTTATTCCTTCAAAAAACATTTCCACAGACTTGATTCCAATTGCTAAACTGTGCTCCAATGAAAAGAGTTGCCAACCAAAGAATGATACAGTCAAGGTTAAACAGAGCAACGCAAGTGCTGGATATACTTCTTCTACTCCGACCGCTGCAGCTGATCCCATTAGACTGGAGATACAAGCTAGAGAAGAGTCTCCTAAAGATAAAATTGATTTTGATTTACAATCAGCCAAGACCTATTCCAAGTCTTCAGATGAATCTGGTAACAAACAACTAAAAAGGATAGAAGAGCAAGCAGATTTCTATGTTAACAGAAAAGGACTTGATGAAGAAGATCAGTTCCAACATCCTAAAACCAGACAACCAGAATTCAGAGGCCAAGCATGTGTCGATGGTTCTGACTGTAATTCTGGAATTGAAGGTGAAGCGCTCAAGCACAGTCAGTTTGCCAATGCAGCTGCGACAGAGAGCAAATTTAGTGACACTTTAGGTTCTCTTACTGTTCAGGAAGGGGTTGGCAAATCTCAGCACACCTCTGTGATGATAATCACAAGCAAAGTGCATGAAAAGAGTCATCTGATAGAGTGGCCCATGGCAGAACATGGACTTTGGAATTGATAATTGACCAAGTGAGCTGTGCATGTAACAAAATCAATTGCAATATAAGAAAAAATACTCTGTACCATGTATTGTCAGTAGAAAGTGTTGCCTGATTTGGGAAGTGTTGCAATAAATTGCATTATAATTCTACTTTTTATCCATGTCATTGATCGCCTGTAGTACGGTGTTTCCCAACCACTGTGCCGCGGCACACTGGTGTCAAAAAAATTTGTATATTGAAGGCCTTTATTGTCATCATACACAGCTGCGTATAAGGAAATAGGTGGAAAAATGAGGAACGCTTCACAAATTTGCGTGCCCTGATGGTCAAGTGTGACGTGGGAAAATTGCAAGAAGTCTGCTGCACCCTCCTTGGAGGAAGGAGTGCTTCCGCAGATACCTCCTCCCATCAGCTGTTAGGCTCTTTTGGAAAAAAATGGCTGAGTGTTAAGACCTACCGTATGCATGCATGTACATCTGTGTGTGTACGCGTACGTGCGCGTGCGTACGTACACGTAAATTTCAGCAACACGCTTATTTACTTATTACCAATCTATTTATGTCTAAAATGCCTTTCCTATTTCTGCATCCTCACCCTCTTGCTACTGTGACAACGAACTTTCCCGAATACGGGATGAATAAGGTTATCTAATACATACAATGTAATATTTCAAAGAGAGCAATTATTATGAATATAATGAGATTAAAATTGCACTTTTACAAAGATTAAAATTGAAATATGCTGAATGTTAAATTACAGATTCTTATTGTGAAAGTGATTTTGATGCATTTTTTTTCCTCTAACATCAACCTTAATTTGTTTGGTTTGTACGGCATCAACATTACACGACGCAAAGTCTGTGAGCAATTTTTTTTGTGTAATATTAGATTTACAGTTGTGGTCAAAAGTTTACATACACCTGTGGAGAACATAATGTCATGGCTCTCTCGAGTTTCCAGTTATATCTACAACTCTGATTTTTCTCTGACTGATTGGAACAGATAATTCTTTGTCACAAAAAAACATTCATGAAGTTTGGTTCTTTTTGACTATTATGGGTGAACAGAAAAAAGTGATTGGACTGGAGGTCGTTCAGGGTCTGCAGGCATCAACCTTCGGTGACATTAGGTTAGTGGGATAAATTAGATGTTGGAATATATTGGAGGTTTATGTGATTCTTGCCGATAAAACTTTGAGAATGACTACTGTTAATATAGGCAAAATAGTTTTAAATTAAAAGATTTTCCGATGGTGTGCCGCATCTCAAAAAAAGTTGCTGTTCTCTTTGCCTATGTGATTTGTAATTCTATTTCCCTCCTGGACCTGGTAAATTATGTAAAAATAAGACATGCTGTCAAACTTCCTAATTCAGGGGTGGCCAACTGCAATCCTCAAAAGCCCTATCCCAGGGGTGTCAAACTCCCTTTGGTCTGCGGGCCGAATACAGCTTAATTTGAGATCAAGTGGGCCAAACCAGTAAACTCATTGCCAAATTACATAGAACTAACAATAAGCCCACTTTTTTCCTTTGTATTAGTCACTAATACTAATAATTAGTGCAAAGAATGAGTAAATTATCAAAATGTTTATCAACAGAATTTTCCTTTTACATTATGAACAATATATAATGAACAAGAGAATAACATTCGAACATTAACAAATGTCAATTCATGTTGTCTGCACGTACTAAAACACTGCCCCTAGCGGATAATACAAGAACTACACATTTTAAAGAAAATTCATTTTTTTGTTGTTGTACAAAGCAGCTTTCTTCCCCGGGCCGCACCAACACACCAGCCCTTCTATCTTTTCTTTTCATTACTTTTTAACATTTTTGAATACATTCCTTTTTACTCTACTGTGCACATATAAGAACAAGTGGTGAATTTGCAAGAAAACTGTCTGAATCTGCCGTGTGACTGTGTGCGTGCGTATAGAACGTATATAGGCAAACTACGGCCCGTGTGCCACATTTGGACAACGCCCGCGGGCCGGATTAAAACGCCTCGCGGGCGTTGTCCCGATGCCCCCCCCCTTTCCGATGGGACCGTCACGCGGAAGCCAGTGACAGTAGCTCTGTCCACTCTTATTTTTTGTGTGTGTTTTATAGCCCCTTTATCTTTTTTAAATGACATTTTAATATTTCTTAATACAATTCTTTTCACTTGATTTTATACTTTTACGACGAGTGATGAGTATGTTAATACTTTAGTCCTTTTTTTCCGTTTATGTTTCATATGTACTGCTAACAGATAGTTTTTTTTATATGTATCGTATCTTGTACTGACCCGGCGCATCTGTCAGATTTTTAAAGTCAATGTGGTCCCCAGGCCCAAAAGTTTGCCCACCCCTGGTCTAGTGTGTGAGATCGTGTGAAGTTGCGTAAAACAATAAGTGCATTTCAAAGGACATACATATTTCCTCTTGGCTCTATGACGAATCCGCAGCCAAACAGTGACACTTAGTGACACCTATGATGGTGGTGACACTGTTGATTGTAATATGGATTGAAGGTCCCTATGACATTTAACCGGGACACGGATTGAAGAGGGTTAGGAAGAAGGAAAAGGTCCGCAGAGCCGAGCGCGAGTCCATCATGGACATGGACTCGCGCCTCCGAACCTTTCCCAGCCGCGCGGTCGCTTTAAAATATAACACAGTCTCATGCCTCGTTTTTCCTTTGTGCACGGTTGGTATGGGGATCTGTAACTTCAGACCCAACCGTCTGTCCTCAACCTACACAATGGACTATAAATGGAAATTAGCCCTCAACTACAATCTTACATATCTATGCTCATTAACATGAATATAAATATTCATTTATATCATTCATATAAGCTATCCCTTATTAAATAAATGAAAGCAAAATCATGGAAATATATTGCATATAAATGGGAACTTGACTATCTCAAGTGACACCTTCAGCAGAAATGAGAAGTGAGGAGGACAAATGTGTAAAATAAGGTAAAATTTAAGTAGGATTTGTGCATATTTTAATGGGAGTTTTGTTTAATTCATAGATATTTTTTAATTGCTTATTTGATTCAGGTGTGGTAGGGGAAGGAGATATGGAAAACAGACTTGGTTACTCCTGCCCTAATTTGACTTTTTCCTTACCACATCCCATGTAGGCAGAATTAATTCATTTTTTTTCTTAAAGTAAGTGCTAACATATTTTTGATTTGAAAAAAAAAGTAAGTTTATGTTTAGTCAGCAAAAATTATTTGGAGAGCAGTAGTAACAAAATTAAAAAAAAAAAGTAAATGAGCAGATATTTGAAGGTCCAAGTCACCAAAGAAAATGTGATTACTGGACCTTCCAGGAAGTCAAACCTAAAGTTCTAATTATTAATTGCTTTAATTGAAATACAGACATATTGCCAGAGTTAACTCGGCACATTCAGAGAGACGGGCAACTTATGAGGAAGGACTGATTTTACTACCATGCTTCTTGTGTAACAAAAAGTATGTTACAGTACGAATAATAAAAAGCATCCTTGTCATAGCGACCATTTGTCAATATATAATCTAATTATATAATTATAATAATAATATATAATATCTTATCATACACAATCTTGTTCTAATAAAATCCGTTAATGCAGAAGGGTGAGTTGGAGATTGGCGGGAGGAAACAGTCGGAGATTGACTGGAGTCTTACACAGAATAACTGACTGTTTCTCTCCGTGCTCCCCTTCTGCAGAAGCATTAAAATCTCACTCCATCTGTCTTGGTGTGCATACTTGTGTTTGACCTTGTTGAATGTACAGTGTGGACCTGACACCGAGTGTTTCGTATTCAATATTGCTCTTTTTGTAAAATGTACATAAAACACACTGTGTTCAAATTGCACACGGGTGTCCACAAATCATCACGCTCATGTTAAAAAAACACAAATACCTCAGCAATAATTTTATTGAACAGACATTATTTTAGACCAAAATAACCAATTGCAAATGTTTGCCATGCCATTGTAATTAGAGCAGACTGTATGCAGATTAAGATTTTGCATGGCATTTTAAAAAACTGATATTTGAGCTCCAAATTTTCCAAAGTGTTTCTCTTTCCATTATCATTACTCTCTGAAATTGGGCTGGATGAATCTAGCCAAAGCATACAAATGCATATTCAGGAATATATCCTCAGTGACCAAAGGCTAGGTAATTTTATTTTAAAATGTATGAAGATCAACCATTTGACTGAATTTGTCAAATCAATGTGTAAAATATCAACCCATACAAACAGCATAGATTACTGGAATTGTAAAGTCCACCCCAATATTACATTCCATAATGATTACAGAAAACATTCTCTTGGCGTGTAGATGTTTATGAATTCTTCTGTGGGACTTTCATGGTCACCTGGAAATAAACAAATGAATGAAATGAAGGAAGGCTACAAGAGGTTGCATTATAGCCATTTGTTTATCTTATTAAAGGATTAATAATGACATAAGTGTGTTTACTTGCAGTATATGTAACTCAAGTGCAGTGGTACCTCGAGATACGAGCTTAATTTGTTCTGGGACTGAGCTTGTATGTTGATTTTCTAACTCAAATGAACGTTACCCATTGAAATGAACTAAAAACAAATTTATCAACAAAAACAGTATATTGGATTGGAACAAATGTTTTATTTGTTCTAATTCGCCATCCATTAATGAAGTTACACATAACCAGTGGTTTGATATTACTAAAATGTTTAATAGTACTAAAATTTCAAAGGGCATTGGGGCGAGAGATGCACTCGTAACAAAACAAACATTTAAATGAACTTGAATTACAATGCAGAAACTCAATAGGTATAATTGAACCTAACACTAAACTTAATTCTAATTTTGTTTGACATTTTGATACCTTTCCTCTCCCGGATTGGCTCTTTTTGCTCCGCCTCCACACTGACTTTCAGTCAATATCAAGGGTATCTTGAGTTTGTATTCCCTTCAAAATATTCCCAAAATGATACACACAAATGTCCTCACAATGGGATAACGTACGGACACTTGCAAACGAGAAGTAGAATACACGCCATTCACACTGACTAACGGGGAAAAAAAAACACTGAAAAAATGCAACGCTCCGCCCAATGCTCGCAGTGACATTACAAAGAGGGAGTTGCGGGGAGAGACAGTGCCCGTGATGTTCTTATGAACAGCATCTCACGTCCGCTGTCTGCTCGTATATCAAAAGTTGTCTCGTATCTCAAGATAAATATTTGCCCGAAATTTTAATCGTATCTTGAATTGCTCGTATGTCTGGCCACTCGGATGTCAAAGTACCACTGTATATACAAGTAAAATTACAAACATTTTATGGGAAGTGTACTGTATTTTCACGACTATATGGCACATCACATTTTAAGCCGCAGTGTCAGTAACGAGTGCTTTTTCTGTATTTGGCGCACACAAAAGACGCACCTTTAAAAAAGACGTAGCCAGGCATGGCAAAACATACACTAACTTAAACATTCACGCACACGCAAAAACACGTTTTTAAAAAGGCAAACGAAGAAAAACTGAGTTCGATTGTACTTTATTTAGCCATTTTACAATGTACTCGCGTCACCCACAAATCCATCGGTCTTCATTTTCTGGATCCGAATTAAACAATTGTCCAAATGACATCGGGTCCCCTCTTCGTTCTCAGAGTCACCGTCATTGCCATGTGGCTCCACGGAGATGATGCCAGCTTTGACAAAAGCTCGAACAACCGTGCAAGCAAACATGTTCGCCTAGGCGGCCACATTCCATTCGCAAATCGTAGCGTGACTAGCAGCTTTCCACTCTTCGTGATGCTGTGTTCGCCAGCTACCATCCGCTATTCCCATGCCACTCGCATCTTTGCTTTGAAAGCCCGGTTGAGGCCGATGTCCAGTGGTTGGAGTTCTTGAGTCAAGCCTCCGGGAATGAAGGCAAGCTCTGAGTTCATTTTCGTGACTTGATTTTTTACCGCTGATGTGAGATGAGCACGCATGGAGTCGCAAATCAAAAGTGACGGCGAGCCGTGAAAAAAGCAATCCGGTCGCTTGACGTACACCTCACGTAGCCATAATCTCATGTTGCAGTTCGATATTCATATATTCATATATTCATATACACATATACACATATACACATATACACATATACACATATACACATATACACATATACACATATACACATCTAGATATATACATCTATCTATCTATCTATCTATCTATCTATCTATCTATCTATCTATCTATCTATCTATCTATCTATCTATCTATCTATCTATCTATCTATCTATCTATCTATCTATCTATCTATCTATCTATCTATCTATCTATCTATCTATCTATCTATCTATCTATCTATCTATCTATCTATCTATCTATCTATCTATCTATCTATCTATCTATCTATCTATCTATCTATCTATCTATCTATCTATCTATCTATCTATCTATCTATCTATCTATCTATCTATCTATCTATCTATCTATCTATCTATCTATCTATCTATCTATCTATCTATCTATCTATCTATCTATCTATCTATCTATCTATCTATCTATCTATCTATCTATCTATCTATCTATCTATCTATCTATCTATCTATCTATCTATCTATCTATCTATCTATCTATCTATCTATCTATCTATCTATCTATCTATCTATCTATCTATCTATCTATCTATCTATCTATCTATCTATCTATCTATCTATCTATCTATCTATCTATCTATCTATCTATCTATCTATCTATCTATCTATCTATCTATCTATCTATCTATCTATCTATCTATCTATCTATCTATCTATCTATCTATCTATCTATCTATCTATCTATCTATCTATCTATCTATCTATCTATCTATCTATCTATCTATCTATCTATCTATCTATCTATCTATCTATCTATCTATCTATCTATCTATCTATCTATCTATCTATCTATCTATCTATCTATCTATCTATCTATCTATCTATCTATCTATCTATCTATCTATCTATCTATCTATCTATCTATCTATCTATCTATCTATCTATCTATCTATCTATCTATCTATCTATCTATCTATCTATCTATCTATCTATCTATCTATCTATCTATCTATCTATCTATCTATCTATCTATCTATCTATCTATCTATCTATCTATCTATCTATCTATCTATCTATCTATCTATCTATCTATCTATCTATCTATCTATCTATCTATCTATCTATCTATCTATCTATCTATCTATCTATCTATCTATCTATCTATCTATCTATCTATCTATCTATCTATCTATCTATCTATCTATCTATCTATCTATCTATCTATCTATCTATCTATCTATCTATCTATCTATCTATCTATCTATCTATCTATCTATCTATCTATCTATCTATCTATCTATCTATCTATCTATCTATCTATCTATCTATCTATCTATCTATCTATCTATCTATCTATCTATCTATCTATCTATCTATCTATCTATCTATCTATCTATCTATCTATCTATCTATCTATCTATCTATCTATCTATCTATCTATCTATCTATCTATCTATCTATCTATCTATCTATCTATCTATCTATCTATCTATCTATCTATCTATCTATCTATCTATCTATCTATCTATCTATCTATCTATCTATCTATCTATCTATCTATCTATCTATCTATCTATCTATCTATCTATCTATCTATCTATCTATCTATCTATCTATCTATCTATCTATCTATCTATCTATCTATCTATCTATCTATCTATCTATCTATCTATCTATCTATCTATCTATCTATCTATCTATCTATCTATCTATCTATCTATCTATCTATCTATCTATCTATCTATCTATCTATCTATCTATCTATCTATCTATCTATCTATCTATCTATCTATCTATCTATCTATCTATCTATCTATCTATCTATCTATCTATCTATCTATCTATCTATCTATCTATCTATCTATCTATCTATCTATCTATCTATCTATCTATCTATCTATCTATCTATCTATCTATCTATCTATCTATCTATCTATCTATCTATCTATCTATCTATCTATCTATCTATCTATCTATCTATCTATCTATCTATCTATCTATCTATCTATCTATCTATCTATCTATCTATCTATCTATCTATCTATCTATCTATCTATCTATCTATCTATCTATCTATCTATCTATCTATCTATCTATCTATCTATCTATCTATCTATCTATCTATCTATCTATCTATCTATCTATCTATCTATCTATCTATCTATCTATCTATCTATCTATCTATCTATCTATCTATCTATCTATCTATCTATCTATCTATCTATCTATCTATCTATCTATCTATCTATCTATCTATCTATCTATCTATCTATCTATCTATCTATCTATCTATCTATCTATCTATCTATCTATATATATATATATATATATATATATATATATATATATATATATATATATATATATATATATATATATATATATATATATAATCTGTATATAATATATATTGTATATATGATATAATATATCTCTATCTCCCTATCCCTATCTCCAGAGATAGCAGTCTAGCTTTGAATGCTCTGTTGACACCAACATCTAGCGGCAGGATTTCTTTTGTAGATACAGCCGGAATGGCCATGAGCACCAAATTAGTGTGCTCGCTGTCATACTGGGTGTATTGACAAAAGTACTATATATCCCAGCAGTCACTGCGCAGTACTTTTTCAACAGGAAAAATAGTAGAGTCGGGAGCTGCTTGCTGTAGTTGTGAGAGCTGTAGAAGATGGTGTACCCTATTGACTGATTTGTTTAAATTTAACGTCAGAACAATTTTAGTATTGGTCCATATATAAAGCGCACTGGATAAGGTGCCCTGGATAAGGTGTCCTGTCTATTTTGGAGAATATTTAAGACTTTCAAGTGCGCCTTTATAAATGAAAATACGGTATACATGACGTTTTGTCGAAATAGTTACCGTTTTGACTTCCGTGTAGTTGTCTAGGCCATATTGTCCCAACTCTCTCCCATTTCCTGAAGCCTTGTATCCTCCAAATGGAGCCTGGGCCCCAAACACGTCATAACAATTAACCCTGCAGAAATAAAACTGACAATTATAAAAAGTTCCATTCCAACTAATTTTATTTTCTCTTCAAAGTGGATCACTCTACAATTGAACAGAATTATACATATAGGTGTATCTGAACTTTTGATGCCTTAATGTAGCAAACTGAATTTTTGTTTTAGTGCTGCTAATGTATTCAGCAAGCATTAACATGTTCTATAAATGATTCAACCATCAGATACTTGATAAAATGAGTAATTGATATAATGCATGACAACGGTCTAGAGCACGTCAAACTCACAATATGGGGCCAGATTCGGCCAGATCATTTGTGGCCTGGTAAATTTGCATTTTGTAAGATTTATCATTTATTAGCATGGTTCTTAATATGTAAGCGGAGATATTCCAATTTTAAAAGTATAAGTGACAAAATATGTGTTTGATTCAGTGTTTACTAATATGCAGTCTTCTACCATAAGCCAATTATAAGATCAGTTCTGTCTTTGTCAGTCATAATTACCAATGTAAACTAAGAGCAAAAAAATCTTGTTCCGAATGGTAAAGGGGTCTTGACAAATTTGGAAACAAAAGAGGCAATGGAGATGCCTTCGCACAATTGAGATAACTGAAAAGCAAGCAAATAAATAACAATGGAAGCCAAAGTTGCAGTTACTTTGAATAAAGTTGGCATGTACTTTGAATAAAGTTGGCATGTTTATGCAAGTAATATGTAGAATTTGGGCCAATTGACAAAATATCTGTATGCATGTTAATTTTGGTTGGCAAAATAAAATTGTGTATGCTTTTAATGACAACGAAAGATTGGTATGATAACTCACTGATTCTCTATTGCAAAGTGCTTATCTTGCAACTCAAAGCAGCAGTTGTGTGCTTCAATAGTTTGTGCTTGCAGTACCATTTTCAGCCGCCAGTCGTACATATCGCCCCTTCAAGTCACTTTTTTCAGTCACCAATGAGGAGAGATTGTAGACTACAGAAATCAGAACATTTGTTTTTTAAATCAAATTCAAAACCAAGTAAATTTACAACCCTCCCATTTTGTATAATGAAAAATGTAAATACATTAAAGAAATGTCTGATTTTAACAAAAGGAAAAAAAATGTTTTTCAGTTAGATCAACCACAAAAAATAAATTCAGATGCCAACAGTTGATTAATAAATTCATGATTGCAGCCCTAGGTCATAGACATAATGGCCCATTAAAAGAAACCATAACTGAAAATTGGCCCGCAACAATGATGATGGGATCTGTGATATTTGGTATAACACCTACTTGGCCAGAGATTGCTCCCTTTTGCTTGACTAAATTTGTAACCAGCACTCATTGCCAGATAGATGCATAGCCTCTGTTATTATCTCCCTCATGAGCAATTAGATGACAGAGTTTTGCCCACATACCATACTGTTCCAGCGCGCAGGGTATTGGAGATATAGTTAGCCTTATCGATGTCTTTGGTGAACACGGCAGCAGCAAGACCATATATAGAATCATTCGCTCTCTCTACCACCTCCTCGATTGTTTTGAACTTCAATATCTGCATTACAGGACCAAAGATCTGCCATGGAAAAAGACTTTCAATGACACATAAGAAACATCAATTTAACCTTGTGCTGTGTGTGGGTTGATGTGTATTTCTTATAGACATCCACTTCATTTTAGCTGTGAGGAATGTTCATTCACTGCCACCCCTCTCAGTTCACTGCTTCGAATGCATTCCCTCCAGTAGCAATCAGTGATTTTTAGGGTAGAGAAAGAGATGCCAAATTTGAAACAGAACACTTCAAGTTTATCTTAAAGGTGCTATGAAACTTTGACCATGTCAAAAAATGTAAATGATGCCACTATTATACTGGGTGTCATCTGCTCTGAAATTTTAGTAGGCGGGGCCAAAGCAGCTGAGAAAGAAAGATGAAGTAGGACCTAATTTCATTACCAAGATGGATTTGCTATCATTTTGAAGTCACTTACTGAACTATTTCATAAAACTTTTAAACAAAGTGTATTAGGGCGAAAATTAGGTGGTGACAAACCTCCTCCCGGGCAATAGTCATGTTGTCGTCAACATCTCCAAACACAGTAGGTTGGATGAAATATCCCTTGTCAGCAGCCGCGGCGCCTCCACACATCAGTTTAGCGCCTTCCCTTTTCCCACTGCTGATATAACCCAAAATCTTTTTGAACTGCTCTTCATCCACCTACACCCCAAAGAAGCATAACATAACATAAATGTGAAACAAATGATTCCAATATTTTGTCTTGCTCTAAGGCAGTGGTGTCAAACATACGGCCCGCGGGCCGGATCCGGCCCGTCTGGTGGTGGTTTGGTACGGCTTGGGGAAGAAAGCGGCATTGTATAAAAAAAAATGAATTTTCTTTAAAATTTGTAGTTCATGTATTATCCGCTAGTGTTTTAGTACGTGCAGACAAGATAATTGCTGTGAAAGTTATTCATTTGTTCAAATTGCTTTCCAGATGTTGAAAAAGTGTTTTTAAGTTCCACAAAGCTGGTACTAAATGTTTTTGGAACATTGTTACTATTTCTGTGATCAGTTTTATGTACAACACATTTTTTTTATATTTATACCTATACCTATACCTATAGGTATAGAGATATAGATAGATATAGATAGATATAGATAGATATAGATAGATATAGATAGATATAGATAGATATAGATAGATATAGATAGATATAGATAGATATAGATAGATATAGATAGATATAGATAGATATAGATAGATATAGATAGATATAGATAGATATAGATAGATATAGATAGATATAGATAGATATAGATAGATATAGATAGATATAGATAGATATAGATAGATATAGATAGCACTGATAGATATAGATAGCACTGATAGAGAGATAGAGAGATAGAGAGAGATAGAGATAGAGATAGAGATAGAGATCTATATCTATATCTATCTATATCTATCTATATCTATCTATATCTATCTATATCTATCTATATCTATCTATATCTATCTATATCTATCTATATCTATCTATATCTATCTATATCTATCTATATCTATCTATATCTATCTATATCTATCTATATCTATCTATATCTATCTATATCTATCTATATCTATCTATATCTATCTATATCTATCTATATCTATCTATATCTATCTATATCTATCAATATCTATCAATATCTATCTATATCTATCTATATCTATCTATATCTATCTATATCTATCTATATCTATCTATATCTATCTATATCTATCTATATCTATCTATATCTATCTATATCTATCTATATCTATCTATATCTATCTATATCTATCTATATCTATCTATATCTATCTATATCTATCTATATCTATCTATATCTATCTATATCTATCTATATCTATCTATCTATATGTGCATTTCATCATTTTTGTAGGAAAGCATTCTTCAAATTGTCTGAAGAGAACTCAGGATCGTAACCAGTCACCTAGTCCTCGTTCCAAGGACTGTTGATCTGACATCTCACCCAGTCCCGGGCTCCGAGGACTGTTGATCTCGGTTTGCAGCGAAGAGTCGTCAAGGACTCTTGATACCAGCAGATGGATATCAATCACTTCCAGAAACACTTGCATAGTGTTCCTACATCGTGACGCACTTCTCGCTTCTTTATGTAATTTTCATACCAAATGAAGGCGGGATTGTTTAAATTCATATAAATGTTTGTTTTTAGCCGTACGAGAAATTACTGTTCGGGAGGATAGTGCAGAGACCGAGAGGAAGTCTGGATGTATTCTAACTTATAAGTCTATCCACCATGTGCCTATTTAATTAAATGTCAATAATTGAATCAGATGTCTGCCTGCAGTGTTTTAATATTTATATTAAAGTATTATTATAAATTAACCTATCATTTGGTCCTAAGAGCCTTGGAGGTCAATATGCCGAAGCGGGAACCCAGGCGCTACTGTTCGACATCTGGTAAGAGACCGTGCCGTGCGCACGGCGTCTTCAACACAGTAGATATTTAGATATTAAACTCTCTCTCATGAATACAATTTTGAGAGCTGGTTTCAACAGTAAACTCTCTGTCACCATTTGACCGGCGACGAAAAGAGATCAAAAGACCGGCGATCAAAAGACCGGCGATCAAAAGACCGGCGGCCAAACGTCCGGTCACGCCTACCATCCTGTAAGGAGTTCAATTAAACAAGTACCGGTAGATCTTATACCATTTTCTTTCTTAATAACTGGCAAGCAATTCTGATCTTTAACTCAACTGGTTAATGCTCTAACTGTGTATCGACCTCCTGCGATACAAGTTAAAAGGTATTTTTTGTCTTGCAAGTGCCATTTCTTAAATGTATTTTGTGGGGTGGGAGCTCTAATTGTACTTCCTAGGACTGTTGACTAACTGTTTAAAAAATGCTTAAGTATCCTTACAATTCACACACCGACGTGCATGAAATGTAAATGTCTACTTGCTATTAAACTGATCTCACTCTTTCTTAACCTGCTCCTGAAGTTGTATTTTCAGATCTATCACTTAATACCTGTCCTTAAATTCAATGGGCAGTTTTGGCTCAGGGTAGGTGAGGTAATCTTTCTAAAAATGCCTATATTGTACTGTAACCTGGTCGCAGCTTTAAAGAAACACAAAACATTGGCCTCGACACTCCTCTTACATAAGGACCCGTTGGATAAAAGCACACTAGAACAGTCTCACACTGTCCCATTTCCTATAATTTGACTGCTGTTGTACAGTTACCGAACACTGCTACAAATAACAGATAACTAATATCCCAATTATGTTTATGTTATTAACAACCTCTATAAATACAGTAAATACTTGTAATATGAAATAAAACCCAAGAAAATCATAACCAGAACTCACCTGAGGACCCTGCTCAGTCTTTAAATCAAACGGGTTTCCCACAACTCGTCTGTTAGCTCTCACTGCACTGCGTTCTACAAACTCTTCGTAGATATCTTCTTGAACGTACGTCCGGGAGCCAGCACAACAACATTGGCCTTGGTTGAAAAATAAAGCAAAGTGTGCCTGTTCCACAGCATCTTCCACTGAGAAGTAAAAAGACAAAATGTTATCATTTGACAAAAGAAAAAAGTAAATGATTTAAAAAAAATCTTGATTGATGTGTCTAAGTTGTACCTCTCCTTTCGAAATTAATTGGTTTCGGAACTTTTTTCGTAACTTGAAAATTTCACAAGTAGAGCAGTACTTTATATGTAAATTCACTAATTCATTCCACGGTGCTCACACAACTACCAACTAAACCACCTGTGTCAAAGTGGCGGCCCGGGGGCCAAATCTGGCCCCCCACATCATTTTGTGTGGCCCGGGAAAGTAAATCGTGTGTGAAAATGTGCCGCGTTCGCTTAAGGGGAATTGCAATCATTAATAAAGGGAGCCTTTAGCTGAGGTGGACAGGTATTTAAGAGATAACCTTGAAAAATGGATAGTGGTTGATGTGAGACAGCCAATTGAATTGAAAAGAACAATTTTATTGTCATGATATCAGAGCGAAGAGATGAGAGAGTAACGGTGTTCTAAAGTGAGAATCAATGCATCCGTGGCAATGCATTTATTTTTTAGGGAATTTCATAACTTGGATCTTTTTCGCATTTCTGGTCTAATTTTGGCAGTTCATTTCTTGCTGATTGGACTACACTGAGTACCACAGTACTTAAAGTATTTTGAATTAATTAATTTATGTATATGTATAGTCAAAATTTAACACCAACAATGAATTAACAGAAAATGTAGACCTTAATTACATTAATTATAATTCAATACTTTAATGCTTTTCAAGTACCCACAGGAATCCTGGGCTTAGGCTGACAAATACTGTTTACTTAAGTACCTTGATGTGCAGTTTTTGCGTAAACTAAAACATCCTAAGTTGTATGTACAGAAATAAGGAAAGCCCCTCCCCCCCCAGAAAAATAAATCTGAAAGATAAAGGTTTTAACAACGATCAAAAGCTTTGCTTAACATCTACTTCATAATAATTTCAACACAAGAGTGCATTTTATAATTAAAATAGACTATGAACCAAAAAAGATAACATTGTAACCAAAACAATAAAACCCTACTTTTTGCATCAGACATGATGATGTTGGGACTTTTTCCTCCAAGTTCTAGAGTGACCTTTTTCAGATTACTGTTGCCTGAAGCCTGTTGGATTAGATGACCAACCTGACAGGAAAAAAAACATACAACAATCTGTTGCGGTAACAGCTCTCGTTTCTTGAATATTGTTGGGAATTTAGACTATACCTTGGTAACAAGAAGTCAATATGGAACATTGGCAAAAATATTTTTATTAAATAAATTGACTTTTTGGATCAAAGACAACCGATAATTCACCGAAACTGTAAATTACGCATTAATGTCAAAGTTTTAGAACGTTTGTATTTTTTCATAGTCAGTCTTGTTGAGTGACATTCATTTTCTTGTTTGTTCCCAACCTACAGCAGTTTATGTAATATGTATATTCACATCTAGATTAGACAGCACACACTTTCCCATGAAATGCAAGTGGGGCTATATCAGGATGTCAATAACACATTAGTAAGCATTTATAACTGAAGTTTGATCTGTTTAATAAAACAATGACTCATTTTTAGATATAGAGTATTTTTCCTATGGTCACGACTGAAAAGCAAACAATCTAATACTACCATAACTAATCAAGGGATTATTAATCTTTCCGTTTCAAATAAACCTTTCCTGAGCTTTGATCTGTTTAATAAAACAATGACTCACTTTTAGATATACAGACACTCCCCTACTTACGAATGAGTTAGGTTCCGAGCGCTTGTTCATGAGTTGAAATTGTTCAAATTATAGTTGATTCAGTGCTATATTTTGTATTATAATTTATGTTTAAGGCCTATATAAGTATATTGAAGGTTTATATAAGTGCATTTGTATGTGTAAGGCTTGTATAAGTAACCAGCATTGGTTTGTACTGAAAAAAAAAACATTTAATAAAATGGAGACAATACATACAGTACTGTATACATACATTAGAGAGATGGAGAGATTTACTAGAAACTGGCCGAAAGAAGCAATCTAATGACGATTGCGGTTTTCTTCTTTTTTTTCATCATAAATGTGGTAGCACTGTATGACATCATTCAATTGATTTGCAACCTTCGTGCAACGTTCAACATTTGGGTCCTGCTGCTCGATCTTTCAGTTTATAAATGGTACCGACGGTTGAACGATTCAAGTTGTATTCCCGTGCAACGCTCACCACTTTCTCATGCGCATCAATCTTCTTTATTATTGCCACTTTCATTTCAAATTAAATGGCTTGCCTCTTCCTTGCACCTCCCTCACTAGAAGCCTTTCGTTTTTCACCAACCATATTGAATAATGGATGCACTAGATATTTAATGATAGAAATGAAAAAGGTTCTTTGTGCAATGGAGATACGTCACACACTTCCGCATTGCAACATACTGGGCAGAGAAATGTGGATGTTGGGTGAGCTGAGTTCTCAGCGCCAGGCGTCGGTATTAGTGGCGGAAAGAAACACTACTCAAATACAAAATCGAACTTACGAACATTTTTTGACAAACGCAATTTGCAGACATGTTCGTATGTACCGTTTGTTCGTAAGTTGAATGTTCATAAGTAGGGGAGCATCTGTAGAGCAAATTTGCAATGGTCACAACTGAAAAGCAAACAATCTAATACTACCATTAATGACCAAGGATCATTAATCATTCCCTGTTTCAAATAAACCTTTCCAGAGCTTTGATCTGTTTAATAAAACAATGACTCACTTTTAGATAGAGCGTTTTTCCGAAGGTCACAACTGAAAAGCAAACAATCTAATACTACCATAAATGATCAAGAATCATTAATCTTTCCATGTTTCAAATAAACCTTTCCTCTCAACACGCAATATAAAAGGCATACAGAATCTTTATTCCCTATTATATCATATTGGTACATGTTGTTGCACTCAGCAGTTTGAGACGTGCCGTGAAAAAACATTTTGTCAGTGACATTGTTTTTTGACAATACCAAGGTAACATAAGTTAGCATATTGTGCTTTTCATTCTATTTTTTTGAATCATTGAGAAAAGTTGGGAAGAAGGGAGGGCTTTTTCTACCTCTGTGGATCCTGTAAAGGCCACTTTATCAACATCCATGTGTCTTGCGATAGCGGCACCGGCTGTAGGCCCCATGCCAGCCAAAATATTAACCACACCTTCTGGAAACCCCACCTGAAAATAAAATGTTCATTCTTAGTAAACTATTGAAACAAATAAGACAAAATTGAGCATGTTTGTATTTTGTCTTAACATTATCATCTTTAGTCAAAGAATAATATCACACAATGATTATCAAGAAAATGGAATCATTAATGTTCAACAATGTACACATTTTCCATACATGGCAGTGGGTGGCATTTGCAACACATGGAAAACATGCTGAAAAATGGAGGGCACGTCTTTTGGTGACATCATGATAATTTAAGGGCAATTTTGATTTATTTTTATTTTTTTGTAAAGGCCCTGCATTCTTTTTGTTTGTTTTATTTTAAGATTTTAATCTTTCCATCCATCCGTCTATCACTGGGACTGAGCTGTTCCCAGAATATTACCGTAAAAATCATAAACTACATGTAAAAACGTTATTGTGCTTCAATAACCTTTACACTTGATGGTGGATTTTTTTTCTCAAAATCATGGTAAAAAATAAATTTTCACAATTTTTTTATGGTGTTATTTCCATTTATTCACATAAAATTCATCATAAGCGCCGTTCAAAGCAGTTGCTTGTTGCAATAGCTCCCTAAACCCTCACTCGTATTCTGTGTTTTTACACCTTTTTTACAGATTTTTTTAATCCTTTATTTTTATGTTTTATTGTCTCTTAAGATTTTACTTTATATATTATATTCGCTACTTTAATGTTTTAAAACTTCACTTTCAAGACTAGTCCAAGACTCAAGCTGTGCAAGAGGCAGTCTTTGATCTATTTGTTTAGTTTATCTTTTCAAATTCAAACATCAAATTTTGGACACTACTTTTTGACCCACTCAGCCATGCCTACGCTGCTTTACACAAAGGATCAACTGATAGCGCTACGCAACACCTGGATTCCCCTGGACCTCCCCGCGGAGTTAAAGAGGAAGAGAAGAGGATGCAGAGCTGGACGAAAATGTCAGGAGAAAAAGAAATGCTTCAGACCCAGCATTCCATCTATTATTATGGGGAACGCAAGATCTCTCCCCAATAAGATGGAAGAGCTAACAGCGCTTATCAGACAACAAGGACAATGTCGGAGCATCTGCATAAAGTGCTTCACGGAGACCTAGCTGGATGAGCGAATACCAAACTCTCCAAAAATATGCATGGTAGGCTGACTGGACAGTAAAATTTGCCTTTAAGCATGAGTGTGAGAGTGAACGGTTGTCCGTCTCCTCGTGCCCTGTGATCGGATGGCCACTGATTCAGGATAACCCCCGCCTCTGGCCCAAAGTCAGCTGGGAAAGGCTCCAGCAGCCCTTGCGACCCTATTTTGGATAAAACGGTTCCGAAAATCATTGATTGAATGAATGGATGAAAAGCTCCAGCACCCCCACAACCTTTGAGGAAAGCAGTTCAGAAAATAAATGAATAATTACTTAAACAAGTCCAACAGAATACTGTGAAGTGACAGCTTTTTTTTCCATAGTAAAGATTGTTATAGTTTGCAACATGGACAAAGTACCTCTTTTATCAGGTTGGATACATAGAGAGCGGTAAGCGGGGTCTGCTCAGCGACTTTCATCACCACAGTGTTACCGGTTGCAAGAGCGGGGCCAAGTTTCCACGCCAGCATCAAGAGGGGGAAGTTCCACTGCAAAGAGAAAAGGAAGAGCAAATAGAATTTTACCACTTTGCATGACCTCTCAATGGTTTGATCTCACATTGCAAATATTATGACTCCAGTTTCAAAACAAAGCCTTTACAGTCCACCTAAAAGATTACGTTTCACACAGAACAGTGCGACATTTTTGCACATCCTGGTTTTGGTCTTTGAAAATGTTCCAAAGTTTAAATAGTGTGTTAGGCTCCCACATCTCACAATTCTAGCAGATTTTAAGTGAGCTAAGTAGTGGCTAGTGTGTTCTGTTTGGCGACAGAAATAGCTGAGAGATAATTATTGTAATGCTTAATGCTTACTGAAAAAGTTAAATAAAAACAGTGAAAGGACAACAAATGAAACACTACACCTTCAACTTGAAATTTCAAGTCAACCAGTTTTAAGCTTTGAAAGAAAACTCAATAAAACAAGTCATACTTGGAAAGTAACATTGAGTGCCCGTTAAAATTACACCAAGAGTGCGACATTGACGACTCATGCAGGAGTTCACAGAAGAACTTAGAAAAACATCCAAAGAACTGCAGGCCTCAGTTAAGGTCAAAGTTCATGACTACATAAGAAAAGCACTGGCCAAAGATGGCATCCATTGCAGAGTTCCAAGGTAAAAACCATTGCTATCCAAAAAGAATATAAAGGCTTGTATTACGTTTGTCAAAAAACATCTTGATGATCCTCGACAATTTTGCAATAACATTCTGTGGACTGATGAGTCAAAAGTTGGACTTAATAGAAGGCGTGCAGCCCGTTACATTTGGCAAAAATAAATGGCACAGCATTCCATCAAAAGGACACTATACAAACAGTGAACCATGATGATGGCAGTGTAATGGTCTGGGGCTCCTTTGCTACCTGAGGACAACAATGAGTTGCTAGAATTGATGGAAGAATGACTGCTGCTCTGAAGGAGAGCGTACAGCCCTCTGTTTGTGCGCTCGCCCTAAAGCACCTTTGGAACATGGAGCATGAAAACGATCCAAAGCACACTAATCAGTCCACCTCTGAATGGCAAAAAAAAGTTAAGGTTTTTGGGGTGGCCAAGTGAAAATCTGGATTTAAATCCCATTGAAATGCGGTTGTGTAATCTGAAACTGGCTGTTCATATTAGAAAACCCTCTAATATTGCAGAATTGAAACAATTCTGCACAGAAGAGTGGGCCAAGATTCCTCCATAGCGTTGTGAAAGGCCATCACAAATTATCGCACAACCCATTATTAGGTTCAGGGGGCAATTGTTTTTCTCAGAGGGCCAGACAAGTTTGTAATTTTTTTTGTGCCTTGGAAAATACAATACTATATAACATCCATTTCCTTGGGTTGTCTCTGTGTCATACTTATATTGGTTTGATGATATGAAACCTGTGTGTGATGGAAAAAAATCACAGAAATCAGGAAGGGGGCAAATACTTTTTCACAGCACTGTAAATGGTTTTAGGGGTGCAAAAGTAGTTTAATTTTCCTCTGTATAATAAAAATAATACAATGATTATTGTGCATGTTCTTTACGTAACTGTGTACCTATTTTTGCAGTCACTCCCTTGTGGGTAAGGAAGAGAAAGTTGCTTTTTATAAGAGGATGTAGAAATGCTAGAACTGAGATACAATACAGAGAACAGGTGTGGGTCAAAATCATCAAATGTGAGAATACTATTATTATGAAGTGAACTGGCTACAGAATCGAACTCAAATGTCCCAATGTGGTAAATTTTCAAGAGACTCAGGTTAAGTGACAAAGCTACTAACCACGCTGAAATCGTTCAACCCCAGCATAAGAGATGGAAAAGCCGCCAAATCTTATATACAGTAATTAGATTTTATTGTAAAAAAGCCACACTAATTTGTAAATTGTCCTCCGTGTGTAGATTTTCAAAAGGGAGGTACCGGAATTCATGAAAGGCCCAGAAATTGTTCTGGATGTGTTTGATGCAATCACAAGCACTCAACTATTCTGCTTAGGAACATTAAATAGGAAAATATCCAACCCCAAGAGCTATCAATAAATGTTGTGATTGTCTCTCTGCAGACAGGTGGTTATGCTAAAGCACAAGAGCAAGAATAGTCTTGTTATTGTGCCTTAAGATGGTGACTGTGAAAGGAGAATCGGTTCCTCAAACATTGTGCTTCTTTGACTATGGAGTTACAGCAACCTTTTGAAGTTACAAATGCACATTATGTTGCACAAAAGGGCACCATGGGCCTCGAGGAGTTTGAAAGCTAATTCTTAGAGAACAGAATGTGTAAAGACATGACAATACTGTATTGTTGTAACTTCCAGAGACAATCATACAAGAAATGATCCAGGTGTCCACATTTTTAAAGAGGTCAGCTTTTTAAGGTGATTAAGACCGTAGAATGTAATTTTAATTAGGAACTGCAAGCAATGATGAAACAAACTAACGGAACAGTAGGAAGCTATAAACAGCAACCATGGTAGAACATACACCAAGAAAAATGTCCTGAGGTATCTTTCAGTTGAGAAGGCGTAAAGGCGATCAAAAAAATATAGATAGAACAAGTATATGTAGCAACCTTTAATATAACACGGATTTCAATGGGAAAATAATGGAGAAAACAAGCCTTTAACACAAAACCTGTACAGCGTCAGGTAACAGAAGGTACATTGTCAAACATTGTTACCATGTACCATAGTTGCTGGGGTTTAAATCAACTCTATTGGGCAGCAAAAAGAGGAAAAGAGTGCCTGCATATATTGGATTGGATAACTTTAATCATCCCGTATTCGGGAAACACATTGCCGGCTCATCTTAGCAAACAATTAATGATGATGATATAGGACTACCATTGATATTTAGTCATTTTATGTACTTTTAGTTAGTATTCGTCTATAGAATTAATGTCAATGGAAAGTGAAACAATTGATGTAAACAAACCAGAAATAGGTTATATTGTGCTTCATAGGATGGTTTGTTGAGTGTGTGAAATGCTATGTAAGTCAGCTTCAGTTGAAGGACTGAAACACCATGAAACCAATAATGTTAACCAATAATCACCCCCAATGTATTCTATTATAAGAAATCACATGCACCAAACCCCATAATCAAAACACTGGATTACAAGGGCAAACTCTGTGTAGAAAAATCTGAATCCGTGATTTGTCAAACTTTTTTTTTCTCCCCACGTGTGCTTGAAGAGGTTCTCAGGAGTTACTGTGGTTCAAGGTAAAGTTAGGCTAATGCATAAGCCAATCTTCCAAGTCGCTTACATATCAACACGCTATCATTCAGATCATTTTTTGTTACACTTCGAATGGACTAGTATATCCTACTTTTCACCATTTATGTCAAATGAATTTGTACTGAATTCATCTGTAGCTTACCGGTATAATTTGTCCACAGACTCCAATGGGTTCATGTCTGGTGTAGCAGAAATAATCTCCATCAATGGGAATGGTCTTTCCTTCCCATTTATCAGCCCAGCCAGCATAGTATCTGAGAAGATAGCAATTATTTCAAATGGGCACAAAAGAAAAAATATATTATGAGTGCTCTTTCTTCAGTGGTGACTTTTTGTAGGGAAATGGTCAATCAATCGCAAGGCACAAGGAGACAGAAAATCGTTCATGCTTACACCCATGCTGGAACCTATCCCAGCTGACTCCGGGCCAGAGGCGGAGGACACCCTGAATCGGTGGGCAGCCGATCGCAGGGCACAAGGACAACCATGCACACTCACAACCATACCTAGGGGAAATTTACTGTTGCATCTGCAAATTCAGCATGTTTTTGGAATATGGAAGGAAACCAGAGTACCTAGAGAAAATCCACACAAGACCAGGGAGAACATGCAAACTACAGAGTGAAGACCGATAGAATCAAATCTGCGACCCCAGAACTGTGAAGCTGATGCACTAACCATGAGTAATGCGCCAAAAGGATGGTCAGGAAACAGAATGGTCTATTATTCTTGTCTGACGTATTGGCTTAAGATTGTAGTGCTTGTAATTAGGTCCCTGAGCCTTCAATGGGTAAAGGAACACAATCCAGTTAAAGTAAAGTTGATTGTTTCAATAGCATATTTTCATTTGTTCATCTTCCCTTCTGCACCTCTTCAAAAGCAGTGTTGAAGCCTAACCCAGCTGATTTCGGGCGAAAGGCAGACTACACCCTAGACCGGTCGTCAGTCAGCCCGTAGGGCACAGAGTCAAACAATCATACACCCTCACAATCATGCCGCAAGCGAGAATCAAACCCGCGCCTGTCCGCACCGAGATCTGGCGAGTGAACCTCTACACCACAAGGCGGCTAGCAAATATTCAGGTCGTAACAAAAAAAAAAAATTCAGTCAGGATGATGGAGGTAATCCACAATGCTGCTCCCAGAGTCCTTATAAATACAAGGAAATTAGACCATATACACACTCAGTTAATCATTACACTGGCTACCTGTGAGTCAAAGGTTGACCATAAAATCTGCGGGTCTACACATAATAACCTTGGGGCACAATATATGCTCGCTTTTTATTTATTTATTTATTTATTTATTTATTTTTTATTTACCTTTACAAAGATTATGTACCCCTTAGGTCAGAGGTGAGCAATCCGGTCCTCGAGTGCCACAGTGGGTGCAGGTTTTTGTTCCAACCAATACAACAAAGACAGTTTAACCAATTTTATTCTATAGGTTGCAACAAAAATCTGCACCCACTGTAGCCCTTTGTGGAATTAATTGCCCACCCTGCCTCAGGTCATCGGTCTGTATAGTTCCAAAAACAAGAACCAAGGAGGCTGAGGCGACATTTATTTGCCATAAACCCCACATCTGGAAATTACTCGAAGATCCAAGGTGTCCACAATCTTAGCTTCTTTGAATCAGGATTAAAACAAATTCTAACATTTACGACAGTGTATTTACTACAGCTCTCCCTATTGTTCAAATACCCAATTAATAAACGTCTTACCTAGGGTGCCAAATTACTCAGAAAAAGCCATGAATTTGTCTTGGGGAGTAACGGTAACAGGAAACGCTTCAACCTTATCACGACCAAAACACCTCGGCTACATAATGCCAACCTTCAGTTACTCGTGTGTTACCTGAGACATTTGACCACATTGGGCAGATCCACTGTATATGAGACAGCATATGGCTTCCCATTGTCAAGGGTCTCCAGTTCCTATAAAAACAAACACAATTTCATCAAAGCCAAATATATGTTGTACACTTAACAATTGAAGTAAGATCCAATAAAAATATTTAAACACTTAATTAATCAGTACTTGTTCAACACATGTTGTTCCTCTTTTTCAATCGCATATGTCAATAAAGACTTTGGACTTAAAAGCATTTGATGTGTGGCAAAGTTTCTGTAGGGATCAATGGTTAAGCGCAAAATGCTGTGTGGAAAACATTACAGATTTTTGTAATGTGTTACAGAGACAAAACAGGTCTCGTGTATTTGACTGTCTTTTATAAAAACTGACTGCAAGATAGGCAGAATCCCTCTCAATTGCATCAGCCAGACGGCTGAGAAGCAGGCCACGATGGGAGGCATCCATCCGTCTCCATGGCGATCCCAATTTGAAGGCATTGCGTGCTGCTTTCACTGCCTTGTCAACATCCACCTGGACAGAAAATAAAACCACATTCATTAGTTTCACTATTGAAAACTAACCAAGCTATAACAATGCAATACTAACCATATTTATATCTTCGGAATTCTCAATTTACCACTGGCAGAATACCAACTTAAGGACTGACGGGCAAGCAGGGATGCAGGTTAAGACTGTCTTTTGTCCAAAGTCAGCTAGGAAAGGCTCAAGCAACCCGCCGGTGATACCGTATGTTTTTTGTGAACAAATCCAAAGAACATGAACCCAAGCTGCCGATATGAGGCGGAATATAGGAGAGGGTAGAAGAAATTGACTATTTTTGTGTTTGTGTTTTGATGTCAAATTACTTCCTAAAGCAGAGGAGCAAAGTATCCTGGATTACAATCTAGGTTAGTGGTCAGAGGAGAAGCCGTGAAGCCGATCACTCTGCTCAGCGCGCACAGTCCTTCGCTGCTCTCAGTATAGAACTGAATGAGGCACTATGATCCGTTATCCCGCCTGTGTCTGCGTCTGTAGCCATCTCTGCGAGTGAAACTGAAACTTAACAGTAAGTGCGTTAACATGACACTTGAGATATGCGGAGAACTGCCGTAATCCAATACGATCGGAGAGCGAAAGTGCGCATGCGCCACAGAACCGCGCGACTGAAAGTTAAAGTTCAACCCGAGACTCATTCCAAGTGGAAACACATATTACAGAGCCCCAGAGATGTATCTTTCAAAGCCTGCCGTGAAGAGAAAGGTCGGTGATGAGCATAGACAGTTTCAAGAAAAGTGGGGAGTGCAATATTTCTTTGTTGAGCAGGCTACCAAAGTCAGTAATGCAGCAGTCGAAGTTAGCTATGCCGTTTGTGGGTTGATTGCTAAAGCAGGAAAGCCATTCACAGTAGGTGAAATTATGAAAAAGTGCATATTACAGGCTGCACATATTGTCTGTCCAGAAAAGAAAAGTTAGTTCAACCACATCAGCATTTCTGCCAACACTGTGGCAGAGCACATTTCTGCCCTGTCAAGTGACATTTATGATTAACTGTGTGAGAAAGCACAATGTTTCAGTGTATATTCAGTGGCTCTTGATGAGACCACAGACATCAAAGACACTGCCCAGCTCGCAATATATGTCCGTGGTGTTGATGACAATTTTGAAGTGATGGAGGAGTTGTTCACAGTAATTCCAATGCATGGCCAGACCACCGCTCAGGAAATATTTCACCAGCTGTGTGATGCCATTGAGAATGCCAGTTTGCCATAGAAGAGCTTTGTTGGAATAGCAACCAATGGAGCCCCATCAATGACAGGGAGGAAGAATGGGTTGGTAGCACTTGTTAAAAAAACTGGAAGAGGAGAGTGTGGAGGACGCCATAGCTCCGCACTGCATTATCCATCAGCAGGCCCTTTGCAGCAGATGCCTGAAGTTTGACAATGTGATGTCTGTCTTCAAATGCATCAACCGTGCATTTTTAGAGGAAATGGAGTCAGAATATGGCGATGTGCTCTACTTCACTGAGGTACGTTGGCTGAGCAGGAGAAATGAGTTGAAGAGATTTTTTGAGTTGAGAGCAGAAGTAAAAGACTTCATGGAGATAGATGGGGATGCTGTTCCTGTGCTAAGTGAAACCCAAATGGCTCATGGACTTAGCTTTTCTTGTTGATATCACACATGAGCTTAATGTACTGAACAAGAAGCTACAAGGCCAGGGGCAACTTGCCAGTGCTGCCTATGACAACGTGAGAGCATTCTGTACTAAACTTGTGTTATGGAAAGCCCAGCTCTCTCAGGCAAACCTTTGCCATTTCTCAGCATGCAAGGCTCTCGTGGATGCAGGCACACCATTCAGTGGTGAGAAGTATGTTGAGGCCATTTCGAAGCTACAGGAGGAATTTTATCACAGATTTGCTGACTTCAAGGCACACAGCCACATTTCAAATTTTTGCGGACCCCTTCTCCTTTGATGTGCAAGATGCCCCTCCTGAGCTTCAAATGGAGCTCATTGACCTGCAGTGCAACTTTGCACTCAAAGCCAAGTGGGCAATTTTTGAGAGAGTTGAGCCCCAGCTTCCCTGAACTTTCCCGAATGGTCCAGCGGACCATGTGCCTTTTTGGGAAAACATACTTGTGAGAAGCTCTTCTGCACCTTGAACTTCAATAAGTCCAAGTACAGGTCCAGGCTTACTGATGAGCATCTTCAACCTCTACTGAGGGCCTCCACTATTTCCCCCCTCAGGCCAAATGTGACTCAGCAATGTGAAAAGAAGCACTGCCAGATCTTTTCTTGTGGAAATCCTGATGCGGCCCAGTCTCACCTAGACTCTGCCTCTAGCGGCCCCCAGGTATTGAGTTTGAGACCCCTAATCTAGCTGTAAAAGAAAAAACCTGATTGCCCTTCAGTTTACCATTCAATGCCCTAAAACATATACAGTGGTACCTCCATCTACGAGGAGATCAACCTACGAGATGCTTGAGATACGATGAAAATTTCGATCGAATAATTCACCCTAGATACGAGAAAAAATTCCAGATGCGAGCAAGCCAGGTGGCCATGGCACCGTCTTCCCACATCTCTTTCGTGTATAAAATATGTCTACGAGCACGGGGCGGAGCTTTGCATCCCCCCCCCCCCTGTTTTTTTTGGGACACTTTGACCATTTTTAAAGGGTTTAGTTGGTAGTTGTGTGAGGACTGAATTAATGAATTAGATAATTTACATATAAAGTTCTGGAACCAAATATTTTTTGAAGTAGAGGTAAAACTGTATTATTCATCATTTGTTAAAAGTGTTCTATTAAAACAGAGAGAGTTCGGTGGCATCACTTTCTATTCATATTGACAGTGGTCTGTGAAATAGTTTATTTTCTATGGTGCTTTAATCACACTATGTGATTGATCATGGCATTTGTGAGGGTTAATATACTAAGTACTTTTCATGATTAAGAGGAAGTGCAAATATAAACTGAAGTAAACTTGAAATGAAAAAATCTATGTGTATAAAAAAATACATTCTATGCTGCATTATATTTTGGTCATCCATTGTGTCAGGTTGTCAACCGATATCTTAATGACAACCAACCGTACCTCTACCATGAGATGAGCAGGATTTCATAGTGTTAAAAACATGATCATTACTCACAAAGCAGGAGTGGTGAGAGAATACCATTGGCTGCATGATCTCAAAAAATCTATCAAGAGCTGGACTGGTCAATCACAATTGAAGTAATGAGCACCTCTGTTTCACAGCAAGTCTCCGCACTCAGTCAGAATCTAAGATATTGTAACGGGTTCTAATGTTGAAGTTTTGTTTACGAACTGTCCTTGAAGACACCGTGAAAGTGGGCAAAGAGGGGAGCAGAAATTTTCGCGAGAGGAGGGGTTGTTGTTGCTGCGTCAGCTACGGCAGCCTGTAAAAAATTACAAATAAATGACTAAAAACCGAACAATGCTGGCAACTCCTTTGCCTATGTTACAAAATATTTTAGCGTTGCTCCTCCCCACAATGTGTCCATCTATCATGCAGTTTGGATCGTTTCACACTGTTCTTTGTGATTTCTCTTTCTTTTGTGAGTGTATTAATCACTGCTAGCCTGAAATGCATTTTGCTTTATCCAAGGTTGTAACTATGTCTAAATATATGTAATCGTTGAGAAGCTGCAACTTCTTCATTTGGCTAAGAAAACGAGCACTTCGGCTGGCATTTCACTCAAATTAAGGGTAAATGAGTCTGCCATTCGCTTTATCTAGAAAGACGAGATTACCGTTGTTAAGACGACTTCCAATACTTTTAGTAAGACAGCAAAAATGGTTATTACGTCTTCTAATAAGACTATCGTGTGTGTGTGGAAGCTACTTTAGCCATATGGATAGCCTTGGATACACATATCATCACAAAGTACAGTACAATTTTTATTTCATTTATTATAACATTTTAAATTCTCAACAATTGTTCTTGTTAGGGAACAGTATTGCAATGGGTAAGTTAAAATCGTACAAAGAGGGTCGTACAATCAGTATTAAATAGAACCCATAAAAACACATTCCTCGCATCACGGTTTACCTGTTTCAGCAGAACCTGGAATCCATTTACTGCTACAGTTTAGGTATGATTGTACAAAAAAAATGTCCACCTGCGGACAATGTTGAAATTATCCACACATGCCTAGAGCGCTCTTTTGTGGTTTAGTAAAAATAACAGGTGGGATATAGTGTGAATTCACAGTTTCACACGAATCACACCCAAATTATAAGGAAACTGCAATTTAGAGCTCAGAAAATATGGTCTTTTCACAATCTACTTTTTTTTCTCTTTTTGTTAACTCCTTCCGCTGGTTGGACACTCTAAAAAGTTTTCCATGGGTGTCACTGTGAAAGGTTGCTTTGTCTATATGTCAGCAAGCATTGGCTGGAACCATGGTGTTCTCTGCCTCCTTCTTGTAGTTCGCTGGGATTGTCTCCAGCACCCACGCAACCCTCGTGTTGATATGTGGTACTGAAAATGAATATATGAGTAACTCATTTCCTGACATGAATGACGATAGAGATTCAATTCATTTCAATTAGAAGGATTACGAACAATCGGATGGCAAAGCAGTGAAACATGATCATTCAAAGGCAGCCACTCATCATGAGTGCTACACTCTTGTTGCTGTCCATTCCTTGTTCAAATGGATTGGACACCTCAGAAAATGAATGGAAGCAAATGTTAATTCCATCATGTTTGCGCTGTGTGGTGATTTTATCGTACACCTGGTTAATTTGTTGATGAACCATCAACGTTGTATAATTTACAATTGGGTTGTCAGAAGGAATTCATGACTATAAAAGTATTACAATTGTTTTAGTGATGGTGTTGTCACCTCAGAACTATTTAGGTCTTGAATAGGTTTTTGATAATATTACTTATTTTCTGCTTTTGGTTCCTGTTACTGCAGAAAGTGACTTGACTGAAAGAAAGCAGTGTTTGCCTACTTCGTTTGCCTCAGCCACATGACAGATGACATCCCCTGTTGCTGGGTTTACAGTTGGGAAGCTTTTCCCACTTGTTGCATCTTGCCACTCGTTATTGATGAACAGCTATAAGAATGAAGCAGAAGTGAATGAGTTTTACGCTGTTCAGTAAACGCACCTTTTCATAGTGTATATCCCACTCTAAACAAAATATAGTAATACCTTGACATACAAGTGCCCTAAAATCAGAGAAATTTGAGATACGAGTAAAATTCCGAGCAAATATTTACCTTGAGATACGAGCATAGGAGACAGCCATATGGCCGAGACGCGATACACTGCTTATAACAGTGCACCGTCTTTTTCGCCGCATTTCCCTCGTGTCAAGATATCTAGGAGTACTGGGCAGAGCGTTGCATTTCTTCCGTGTTTTTTGGGGCATTAGTCAGTGTAGAATTAAAGAAAACACAATTAGTCCAAAGCAAGCAAGTGCAATTAAGGGTAGTGCGAGGAAAAGGCGTATGATGTCAATCGATGTTAAGCACGAACTAATCAAAAAACATGAGTGGTGTACGTGTGTGGGGCCAATGCGAGAGGAGTCCTTCCCGGACAAGTTGGCAAGTGGTCGTGCATTATCCTAGTGTGAGGACATTTATGTGCGTCATTGTCATATTTTGAAGGGGAGACAAAAGCAAACAACCCTCCTTTTAAAAATCCAGCTAAAAGTGAAGGTGAAAACGAGGGGAAAAGAGCCAAGCCGGAAAAGAAAAGGTAGAATTGAAAATAGAATTGGAACTACAATTACAATTAAAAATTACAATTAGAATTAAGTTTAGTCTTAGGTAAGATTAAAACGTTTACGTGTTTCTGTATCGTAATCAAAGTTCATTTCTGTTAGTGTTAAAAGCGCCTTGCCATACAAAAAGTCTCTTTCTTTCTCCCCTCGCCGCGCATTCCACGTTATACTGAATTATGTCTCAGTTTATCTTTCAACATAAGAACCAATATAAATGTTTTCCAACTGTAATATCATTTTTTTTGTGTTTTTTTTCCAGAGGGTGGGAGCGAGTAACTTTGTATGTAGTTCATTTCTATAGGAAAGTTTAAATATTTGAGATACGAGTAAACCGACATAAGAGCTCGGTCCCGGAACGCGTTAAGTTCGTATCTCAAGGTATGACTGTACAAGCAATAATCAAATTTAAAGGCAGTGGCTCCGTAGCCAGTAACCGGTCAAATATTCCCAGGGTCTATTTAGCCGGTTGCTAAATAGCCCCTGGGACTGTTTGACCGGTTACTGGCTACGGAGCTACTGCCAAAATTAAAAGGGACATTTTCAATAGCTCCCTTCAGTAAACTGCAACAAAGTGGTGAGCGATAAATTTGCCGATTGTCTACAGCCAGCCCCCCAAAGTAACAGTTCGCTTTGAGCTTCGTTTACGTATATAGTTTGGGTTATTCAATCGCTTAAGTCTATTGATTACACAAGACATATCTTCAATGAAGCGTCCTCGTAGCTATTGATAATAGTGCGCACGATTAGGTTACTCACAAAGGTTTCGCAATAATAATCTCATAATTACTCTGTATCGGTCCAGATCAGAAGAAATTGACATAACAATGTACCTTATTAAAGTGGATTTCGGGTTGGGTGTTTGGTGCTGGTATTGGCGTCGTAGAGTACCGACACCCCGACAAAACCTTCACTCGTGGAAGCGTTCGAGAAATCACCGCACGGAGCATTTCGGATAAGGTGACGAGCCACTTGGAGTTATCCGAAAATGCATTAGAAGTGCGCAGTCCCTGTAGAGCGCTTTAAAAATCACCACGCCTATATAGGCGTCACCATTATTTGACCAATCGTCTTTACAATTTATTTTTAATAGTCGTCAGAATTATCACATTTTAGCGGTAGATGTCTCAAAGTGGGTCTTGTGGTGTAAATAACAAGCGGCTATTGCAGCGGAAGTAAAATTTAAGATTTACTACCCTAAAATACCATAAACTTCATAAATTCTTGATGGATTCACAGAGTTCAAGTAAAATAAAACAATAATAAAACGAGTAATATCCAGGCCTACGGTTGATATAAAATTAATTAAAAAATATCTACCGTACATTTTTTCCATAACTTGTTTCATAACTTACTTTGGGTAGAGACTTAACTGATTAAAAAAAATCCAGGAAAAAGTACTTTCTACAATAGAATTTGCATGCTTTTTACAACAAGATTGAATTCTAGTGATTTAACAGGGAGTTGATTTTATTCACAAATGTTTTATAATAGTTCCCCTGTTGTATCAATGCCTTTAAAAAAGGTATTATTATTTGTTATTATCTCTAATCTCATTTTCTGAACCGCTTTATCTGCATTTAGGGTCGCGAGCCTATCCCAGCTGACTTCGGGCCAGAGGCGGGGGGGGGGGGGGGGGGGGGCATCCTGACTTGGTGGCCAACCAATCGCAGGGCACAAGGACACAACAAAACATCCGTGTTCACACTCATACCTAGGGTCAATTTAGAGTGTCCAATCAACCTACCATGAACCCACGCAGGCCCAGGGACAACATGCAAACTCCACACTAGATTTGAACCCAGGTCCTCCACTGTGAGGCCGACGTCCTAACCACTCTCTGGCGGACCAACTTTTAAAATTTATTGTATGGCTGGATAATTAGCTCTGTCTCCCTATATTTTCCAAAACTGTGTGTATCCTTCTTGACGTCTCCTCCATTCTGCTGACATCTTTCCTTCTAAGATTGTATTAAACTATATTAAAATCTCGACAGCAACATCTGCTTAACACTTTGAAACCTTCAAAGTTATATCATCTGGGCCAACTGCCTTTGCATTTTTCATCCACTTCATCCTGTCTAAATTCAATTTTGCTTACCTTCATTTAAACAGACGAGCTCATGAGTGTGATTTACAAAGTAGCAAATGAGTCTGTCTATCAATCCTTTCTCCGTCCAGCCAATTACTAAATGTAGTAAAATTCATCATTTCCTGCTCCAGACCACTAGGGGTAGTAAAGTAACAGGAAAAGCGGAAACTGCCTCGATGCTTAAGATAGCACGGCGGTGAAACGTACGTCTATGTATTTCTGGTCAGCTGTGTTTTCTTTTTATTACAACGAGTAATATATTCGTCCAAACAAACAAACTCGCTTTTTGATTATGTTTACTTTTTCCAAGGATGTCGAAAAGTAAACACTAGCATTTGTATGCGAGCTACACCTTGCATGTTTAAAACGAGCCTGGATTAAACATCACTCGGTTCCACGCAGAAAAAAATCGTAACTGGATATCAAGGTAAGAATAAATGAAACGGCTATTTTTGCTAGCGAAATTTAGCGGCGTCCATCTGATAGATATTTGGTTTCTAAACGGTAAACGTAATAGAAATTGATAGGATAGGAAAGCAAATCGCTAGGACCCAATACTAATGCAACCTCATCTCATTTTCTGAACCGCTTTATCCGCACAAGTCGCGGGGGGTGCTGGAGCCTATCCCCGCTGACTTCGGGCCAGAGGTGGGGGACACCCTGAATTGGTGGCCAGGCAATCACAGGACATAAGGAGACAAACAAGCATTCACACTGACACTCATACCAAGGGGCAATTTAGAGTGTCCAATCAGCCAACCATCTTTGGAATGTGGGAGAAAACCCACGCAGGCCCTCAGAGAACATGCAAACTACTCACAGGTGGTCGACATGGATTTGAACCTGGGTCCCTCACTGTTAGGCCGCCACTAATGCAACATAATGCACAATAATTTTTTTTTAACTCTTATGTACATTAGAGGCTATACAATTTATACTATTAAAGTTGGTTAGTTGTGTCCTAGCAATGGCGCTGAAATCGGAAGAAGAACGTTTAAAGGAGATGGAGGCAGAAATGGCGCTGTGAGTACCGTTCACGTAATATGTTATACCCAAAACGGAAATCACACTTAGAATTTCCCTCTCTGTTTGTCATGTCGTAGGTTTGAGCAAGAGGTTCTTGGTGGCCCAGTCCCACTCGGAAGCGCCCCTGTCGTGGAGGCTGTACCTGTAGCCCTGACTGTCACTGCGCTACCAGTTGCCCGACCAGTTATTGGCACCAACACCTTCAGACAGGTTTGTGTGGGTAGCTTTATGTGCTGGTTAGTGTACAGTCTTACCTCTACTTTTTTCGTAACTTGGATTTTTCATAGGCAGAGCAATACATTGTGTAAATTCTGTAATTCGTGCCCCAGTTCTCAAAAATACTACCAACAAAACCCATTTAAATTTGATCAAAATGCCCCTCTTTTGTATGAAACATGAGAGAAACACAAAAATGCTAAAATTTATTTTTATTCATTCATCTTCCATACTGCCCATCCTCAAAAGGGTTGCTGGAGCCTAACCCAAATGTCAAAAGCAGGATTACACCCAAGACTGGTTGGCAGTCAGTCGTAGGGCACACATAGAGACAGGCAACCACTCACACTGTTACCGAGTGGGAATCAAACCTAGACTGCCCGCACCAAAGTCAGGCATAAGATCCACTGCACCATCGGGTGACAAATTAATAATGTGATCTCAGCTCATCTTCTCCCACTTTATCCGAAGTTGGGTCGCAGGGGCAGCCGCTTCAGCAGGGAGGTCCAGACTTCCCTCTCCCTAGCCACTTCATCCAACTCTGCCAGGAGGCCTCCTCCCGGTGGTACATGCCCGGAACACCTCCCAATGGAGGCGTCCAGGGGGCATTCTGATCAAATGCCCCAGCCAACTCATTACAAGCTTCTCTCGATCCGGAGAAGTAGCGGCTCTACACCGAGCCCTTCCCAGATAACTGAGCTTCTCACCTTATCTATAAGAGAGAGTCCGGACATCCTTTGTATCTGGGATCTTGTTATTTTGGTCACGACCTACAGCTTGTGTGACCATAGATGAGGGTGGGTATGTAAACCAACCGGTAAATAGAGAGCCTTGCCTTTTTACTCAGCTCCTTTTTCACCACGATGGACCGGTGCATAGTCCGCATCAGTGCCTGTCGAACTCCCATTCCATTCTTACCTCAATCGATAATCAGACTCAAAGACACTTAAACTCCTCCTCATGGGGAAGGACCTGATCCCTGACCCAGAGAGGGCATTCCACTTTTTTTCCGACTGAGGACCATGGTCTCAGATTTGGAGGTGCTTATTCTCATCCCGACAATGGGTTATGAATCGTTCCAGTGAGAGTTGGAGATCACGGCTTGTGGAAGCCAACAGAACCACATCATCTGCAAAAAACAGGGATGCTGTAATGAGGCCGCCAAACCGGACCTCCTCAACGTCACGTCTGCATACATTTGGGCTCCTTTTGTCCGTATGTGACATTTGCAGACGCCATTGTGAAATGTTTTCTCCTCAGCTTTGCTGCAGTCGTTAGTGGTAGATTTCCAATAGGATGATTTTTTTTTTTTTTTAATAATGCACTCCACACAATTTTTTAAGCTATTTCGAGAAAGTGCCAAATTTCCTTTTTAATTGCCTCGACATTCACACATTTGCTACGGCTTCTGCATCTTACTTCCGCATTTGATTTAACTGCACTGTAAACCAGATGAATTCGGTAACACGAGTGCATTTTGAATCATCCCAGTTACAAATTCTGACAAATTATTTGTTTTTTTCATAAGGGAAGTATTATTAAGGCTGACTATATCACCAGTCTTTTGTTTTGAAACAAATCCAATAATTTCTGCGGTGGTTTTAAAGGAAGTAGGCATACACAGAACTAGTAAGTCTTATTAATATGCCTGCTCGGATTAAGTGCAAAATGAATGGCAATTTGGATGACAATTTGAATAAAACTTCTAATGAGAAACCCAGACACTCACAGAAGTTCATATCGGACGAAATATCTCATGTTGAAGCTGTCTCCAAATTGACCGACATTTATTTGCACATTGCACAACATTCAAGTGCGGGTCAGAGACCAGCTGAAAAAAAAATATATTTTGGAAATTGGAATTTGCCAATAAATGATTGTCAAATTATACTTTGTTCACTTTTTATACTTATTTTTTTATTATGCTGTACCTTTTCAGCAGTAAAAACATAATAACAGTTTGATTTAAATTGTCCTTTCTTTTTTTTTTACATTTTATATCAATTTTGCATGAATCATATTCAGTCCGGAAAAGGGACGAGTTCTCCTGAAATGGGGTCGACAGAGGTTGGCAGCTCTGAGTGCAATTACCCACAACTACACCTACCTGTGGTGGAGTTACTCACTATTACATTTACCCGTGGAGGAGTTACCCAAAAGTGCACCTACCCGTTGTGGTGTTTCCCACAAGTATGGCTACCCTTAGTGCTGTTTCATAAGTACACCAACCTGTTGTGGTGTTTCCCACAAGTATGGCTACCCTTAGTGCTGTTTCCCACAAGTATGGCTACCCTTAGTGCTGTTACCCACAAGTACGCCTACCTGTAGCGCAGTTACCCACAAGTACGCCTACCCATGGTGGAGTTATCCACAAGTACACCTACCCGTGGTGGAGTTATCCACAAGTACACCTACCCGTGGTGGAGTTATCCACAAGTACACCTACACGTGGTGGAGTTATCCACAAATACACCTACCCGTCGTGGAGTTATCCACAAGTACACCTACCCGTGGTGGAGTTATCCACAAGTACACCTACCCGTGGTGGAGTTATCCTCAAGTACACCTACCCGTGGTGGAGTTATCCACAAGTACACCTACCCGTGGTGGAGTTATCCACAAGTACACCTACCCGTGGTGGAGTTATCCACAAGTACACCTACCTGTGGTGGAGTTACCCACAAGTATGCCTACCTGTAGCGCAGTTACCCACAAGTGCACCTACCTGTGGTGGGGTTACCCACAAGTATGCCTACCTGTAGCGCAGTTACCCACAAGTACACCTACCTGTTGTGGAGTTACCCACAAGTACGCCTACCTGTAGCGCAGTTACCCACAAGTACACTTACCCGTGGTGGAGTTATCCACAAGTACACCTACCCGTGGTGGAGTTATCCACAAGTACACCTACCCGTGGTGGAGTTATCCACAAGTACACCTACCCGTGGTGGAGTTATCCACAAGTACACCTACCCGTGGTGGAGTTATCCACAGGTACACCTACCCGTGGTGGAGTTATCCACAAGTACACCTACCCGTGGTGGAGTTATCCACAAGTACACCTACCCGTGGTGGAGTTATCCACAAGTACACCTACCTGTGGTGGAGTTACCCACAAGTATGCCTACCTGTAGCGCAGTTACCCACAAGTGCACCTACCTGTGGTGGAGTTACCCACAAGTATGCCTACCTGTAGCGCAGTTACCCACAAATACACCTACCTGTGGTGGAGTTACCCACAAGTACGCCTACCTGTAGCGCAGTTACCCACAAGTACACTTACCCGTGGTGGAGTTATCCAAAAGTACACCTACCCGTGGTGGAGTTATCCACAAGTACACCTACCCGTGGTGGAGTTATCCTCAAGTACACCTACCCGTGGTGGAGTTATCCACAAGTACACCTACCCGTGGTGGAGTTATCCACAAGTACACCTACCCGTGGTGGAGTTATCCACAAGTACACCTACCCGTGGTGGAGTTATCCACAAGTACACCTACCCGTGGTGGAGTTATCCACAAGTACACTTACCTGTGGTGGAGTTACCCACAAGTATGCCTACCTGTAGCGCAGTTACCCACAAGTGCACCTACCTGTGGTGGAGTTACCCACAAGTATGCCTACCTGTAGCGCAGTTACCCACAAGTACACCTACCTGTGGTGGAGTTACCCACAAGTACGCCTACCTGTAGCGCAGTTACCCACAAGTACACTTACCCGTGGTGTAGTTATCCACAAGTACACCTACCCGTGGTGGAGTTATCCACTAGTACACCTACCCGTGGTGGAGTTATCCACAAGTACACCTACCCGTCGTGGAGTTATCCACAAGTACAACTACCCGTGGTGGAGTTATCCACAAGGACGCCTACCCGTAGTGCAGTTACCCACAAGGACACCTACTCGTAGTGCAGTTACCCACAAGGACACCTACCCGTAGTGCAGCTACCTACAAGGACACCTACCCGTAGTGCAGCTACCTACAAGGACACCTACCCGTAGTGCAGCTACCCACAAGGACACCTACCCATAGTGCAGTTATCCACAAGGACACCTACCCATAGTGCAATTACCCACAAGGACACCTACCTGTAGTGTAGTTACCCACAAGTACACCTACCTGCGGTGCCGCTACACACAAGTACACCTACCTGCGGTGCAGCTACCCACAAATACACCTACCAGCAGTGCTGTTACGCACAAGTACACTGTCGGTACATGCTGCTGCATTTTCCTCAAAAAAACTTCATTGGACTAAACAATTTTCCATAATTTTTCATTACCATCCATTAAAAAAAGGCTTATTGGCGATTTCAGAATTTGAATTGAAATTTTAAATCATTTTCCACCTTGATATCTGATGGATTGATTATATCTTGGTGGTCGGCCAATCAGAAACACAAAAAGACAAACAACCATTCATGCTCACATTCATTCATAATCAGACATCAATGGTCTGCAATTTTCATCACCGGTGAAGACTGCAATCCCGCGTCTGGGCTTCTTGGCAGCTCACTTCCATTTGCTGTCCTCTCAGCACTAATATTTCTCAAAAGAAATGGGTTAACGTCATTTGGTTCACATCAATTGATTGATGCTAATGCAATCCTAGATATTCTAATCGTCCTTAATATGACTCCGCAAAAGCATATTTAATCTGTTCAGGGCAAAACAAAAGATATCTCCCGTGCACTGAAGAAATCCTGTGCTTATTGCATTCTAGGGAAATCATGCCTATCCTAAATAAATTATTTTATCTAAACTTGTCAGATAGAATTTACCTAATAATTTGGATCAATGCCATTTCTGTATTGTTTTCTTCATGTTTGACATAATTATTTATTTAGATGCAGGCCATTTCTGCATTGTCTTCGTGTTTGATATTAATAATTAGGATGATTCCTAATACTTAAATCTAAATCGCAAATCACTCATACTGCTGAAACCACTCGCTAAATTGCACTAGTTGAATTCCTATTGAATTCCTATCCGCTCCAAGAAGGGGAGTTTTTGTTTTCTCTACATCACTCTCTCTCTCTCTCTCTACATCTCTTTGTCTCTCTCTCTCTCTACATCTCTTTGTCTCTCTCTCTCTCTACATCTCTTTGTCTCTCTCTCTCTCTACATCTCTTTGTCTCTCTCTCTCTCTACATCTCTTTGTCTCTCTCTCTCTCTACATCTCTTTGTCTCTCTCTCTCTACATCACTCTCTCTCTCTCTCTACATCTCTTTGTCTCTCTCTCTCTCTACATCTCTTTGTCTCTCTCTCTCTCTACATCTCTTTGTCTCTCTCTCTCTCTCTACATCTTTGTCTCTCTCTCTCTCTCTACATCTCTTTGTCTCTCTCTCTCTACATCTCTTT
>NW_027551633.1:15000-140000 GCF_051989575.1 Stigmatopora nigra | reverse complement strand
GTTGTAGTTCCAATCAAAAGACGGGAATATATATAAGTGGCGGGCCGTCAGGGCCCTCAAGGCCTTCTCTGCTGTTTTAAGAAATATCTAAATCATATATTATATTTTGTCCATCAATACTATTAAATAATTCCAAATTGTCTGTTAGCTTCTTTTATCGCTGTAGTGATTAGCGGGAGCTACCAAACTGTATCTGGAGCTAGCTGCACAAGCAAATATATTGTTGTGTTGATTTCAATCCATTTTCAAGACGGACTATGCCAGAAATACGACAGGACAGGCTCCTTTCATCATTAGCTTGGATGGCGATAGAAAAGGAAGAGAGAAAGCAGGATGGATATTGTATTCAGTTAAAAATGATTTTTGGTGAGTAAAATATGACTATATTCCTAAAAAATATTTCAATTGTTGGCCCGGTTCTGATATCTGAAAAGCGCCTTCGTTTGTATTTAATCCCTAAATGCTGCTTGGAAGTGGATTTTACCCCATTTTAGTGCAATTTTTCCCGTTTCGCCATTAACTTCCATTGTTGTCTTTTCCCAGAGAAATCATCCTCTTGGCCCATTTGTAATGTTTGACAAGCTCGAGTATTTGTACTTAATCAATAAAAGCTGCTAAGATGTGGAATTTACCCCATTTTAGTGCAATTTTTGCCATTTCCCCATTGACGTCCATCGCTGTCTTTTCCCGAAGCTCCAGTATTTGTATCTAATCAATAAATGCTGCTAGGAAGTGGATTTTACCCATTTTAGTGCAAATTTTGCCGTCTCGCGTATGGATGTATTGACCTCCATCGCTGTCTTTTTCCCGGGAAAATGATAATTAGGGCCTGGTTCTGATGTCAAAAAGGCTCCAGTATTTGTATTTAATCAATAAATGCTATTTTCGGCTGGATTTTACTCCCTTATTCGGGCAATGTTTGCCGGTACGCCATTGACGTTCATTGCTGTTTTTTCCCCGGAAAATGACCCCCCTGGTGATGTCTGAAAAGCTCCAGTATTTGTATTTAATCACTAAATGGTTCTAGGAAGTGGATTTTACCCCATTTTTGTGCATTGATTTATTGATAAAAAAAAAAATACAAATTAAAAAAAAAATATATAAATGTGTATGTGAGTGTGTATGTGAGTATGTGTGTATATATGCATATGTGTATGTGTATATGTGTATATATGTATATATGTGTATATATGCATGTGTATGTGTATATATGTGTATATATGCATGTGTATGTGTATATATGTATATATATGTGTATATGTGTGTATGTGTGTATGTATATATATATATATATATATATATATATATATATATATATATATATATATATATATATATATGTGTGTATGTGTGTGTATATATATATATGTGTGTGTATATATATATATATATATATATATATATATATATATATATATATATATATATATATATATATATATATATATATATATATATATATATATATATATATATATATATATATATATATATATATATATATATATATATATATATATATATATATATATATATATATATATATATATATATATATATATATATATATATATATATATATATATATATATATATATATATATATATATATATATATATATATATATATATATATATATATATATATATATATATATATATATATATATATATATATATATATATATATATATATATATATATATTTAATATATATTATTAAATAGATTGCATCATGGATAAGGACCTAAAGGGAAGATACAGCAAGCCCCTTGTCTTCAACAGTATCCTCTCGAACAGTAATTTCGCGTAAGGCTTTAAGGCCAGAAATCAAAACAATGACAAGGTTGTTGATTAATTCAACATGCATGAGCAAAAACAACATCTGTAACTATAATAACAATTAAGGTATTTTAACAATAACAGATCAGGAAACTAAAACCAACCATCATTTGGATAAAAACAATCACGCCTTCATTTGACCTAACAATCATATAACCATTACATGAAGGACTGCGATTTTATCCGCCTACTCCTTATTCACATGGCTGGTCTGAAAAAGAAAGAACATGATCATTTTTGTCCAATTCGTCCTCAGAATTACCGTACTCCTGGACTTCACAGCTTTCCCCAGGACATTTCATAAGCAGAGATATAATTAGTGTAATTTAAAATTTGTAGGGGCAATTGCAGTAGTTATAAATCGGCTTAGCAAGGAGCGCAAACGGGATAAGACAACACCCACACAATGTCAAGGTAGTAGCAAATATGGCTACAGAAAACACAACAGATTGGGCCAAATCCTTACATTTTCCAAAGCTCTTATACCACCAGTCTGTGAAGCGGACAATTCTACTCCAGACTGCTTTTGCATATTGCAGTTTTAGGGTCTGCAGGCCACAAATGGCCCTGGTTAGGGACCCATTGGGTGACGTGTTGTTCGGTATGAAGGTGCAACATTGTTTTCCAAACATTTTGCACACACGCCCCCTTGCTCCGTAAGGAGCATCTCCACCGCTATGCGATCCTGGAACGCCATCAGACTGGTAGCTGCCCGTCACTCCTTTATGGCCACGAATCACTGTTCAGTATAATTTCCAAGTTTTTGGACATTGTAATGCAGGTAATTTATCCCATCCACATTTTTGTTTTGGGAATCCCATCCTGCTGCGATCTGATTACCCAGCTTATACTCATCTGGGACCCCCTGGGGGATGCCAATCGCATCAATGTATGTTGGATCTCCTTCCCTCCATGCCGCTCCACGATGTCGGGAGGGACCCTTCACCACACCAGATTTCTGAGCAGCCAATAATATCTCCTCCACTGTAGATGGAAAAACAGACACCGGTAAGAGCAGTGAGACCAAAGCACCTAGTCCAGCCGCGTTTCGACAGGAGTCGTATAATTTATCTCCACCACACCACCACCACCAGTTTGTTTTAGAACGCCGACACAGCACGTCCCATTTATCGGCCCCAGGTTCAGACCATGCCCTTTAAGGTTTAAGCAGGTAAAATGATTAAACAGTGGAAAAATTAACTTTCCATTTACTGCGTAACAGGATAAAGACTCTTTCAATATTTTTCCTGTACAAGTAGGACATGTTTTTTTTTTCATTTGTAAAAACACTTTTCCCAAAAGAATGGTGATTGAGGGAGTTGTTAGATCTGATTGTATTTTCCCTTGTCTGGTAGTTTGTTCCAATTCTTTGTAAAATGGTTTAGTCTCAATTGAAACCCTATGGAGACGTCAAACCCAATATAAAAGAGTCCCCTTCCATTTTATGGTATTGCTCGCTGAGCAATAATCTTTCCAATCAATATTGGTGTTTCCCGTATCTTATTAAGTCAGAAAGTTTATCTTACCCGTCCCCTCAATGTTTCACTTCAGACCACCCTTTTACCAAAGTAGCTGCACATAGTGCTTGCCCCTCTTCTTTACACTGCATTAACAGCACCCAATTATCCCCCGTTTGGGAAATCCCAGTTTCAGAAATAAATTTCACAAGTTGATATGTCAATCCAAGCTTTCCAATCTTGACCAATTTCTGCAACAAGGCTTTTCCCAATTTCCGTTTTGGGCTGTTATGTACCACACATTTCCCACCATAGATTGATCCTTTGTATGGCAACCGGGACGTTGCCGAGTCCAAATATATATTTTCAATCTCGAATTCATGTCTGGAAATTTGATTTAGTAGGTAATGTTAATCAAATGTAAACGTGAATGTTGCTCGCTTTACCCTCCTGTAAGAAGGTGTATCCTCAATCGAAACGCCTCCGCCTTTCTCTCCAACTGGAGAAAACAACCCTACTGTGGAGAGGAATAGAATCACAATCATCATTAATCTCATTGCCCCAAAAGCAATAATTGTTTTCAACATGACTTTTTGTCTTTGTTTAGGGAGTTTTCTTTTTAAAACAATTCAATTTAGACAACCTTCCTACTTTGGGAAAGGTGCATCCGTCTCCCCCTTTCAGCTACTTTCGGAGCTGTTGGCGTGGTTAGCAACATGGACCCTCCCACTTTGCGTTGCTCCAATGTTTCTTCTTTATGCTGCGTATCAGCACCCAGTCTCCAGGAATCACCGTCACGTCGTCCGTTTCCTGTTGAGAAGCAAAATCTCCCTCTGATAGCTTAAATTTGGTGGTTTTTTTAAAAAGATTTCCTCAGGTAGTTTGCTAGATTTGCCTCATCATCCAATTGTCATTGTCTAGTGAATAATAGCAATTTGTAAGGTCTACTAAACAGGACTTCATATAAGGCCCGCCAATTGTGTATGGTAGGCGCAATCATTTCACAATGAAATATGAAACCTAGTGCCAATTTCTTCAATTATTTTATTAATAAAATGGGTGCCATTATCACTATAGATAGTTTCTGGAATTCCATATCGTGGAATGCTATCTTACTTAATTCAATAAAATATATAAGTATCTTTTGAAATGCATATGTAGCTATGCATATAGATTTAAACCATAAGCTTTGCAGTGCCGTTGTAGCAAGGCCACCAGCCCCCTTGTCGAGACGTGGGACTTCCCTTGACTCCAAATTCCCAAAATTTTTTCAACCTTGGCATTTTATTGATAGATTATGTCTCGGTGGCCTGCCAATCAAAAAAACACAAAAAGAGAAACCATCATTCACGCTCACCAGTCTAGCATCCATAATTTCATTTTGTGGGAGTAAACTGGAGTACCCGGAGAAAATCCACAAATTTTAGAGGATGCCAGGAATACCCCACATTTCGGAGGGTCTGGATCCACCCCGCATTCATTAGTAGATCCTTTAAAACACACACGCCCACTCTAGCATTTTAACCGTTTTAAAAAAAATACCTTCATGTTTCACATAAAGTTATACCCTTTTTAATGTTACCAGTTTAGCTTTTTGTTCCCAGAATTGGGGTGGCAATAGTTTCACCTCTAAGGTTTTTCTTTTCTTTAATTCACACTCAAATTCTATTCACAGCCGCCATGACCTAATGGCCCCCTATCAGTTTTTTTGGAAAATCCCAATTCCCTCTAATAGCATGCCAATCACCTTTTAACGCGGCCATTCAAATTTGTTTCAACTTCATTTAGGTGATAAGATAATGTCCCCCATTTGTAAGACAAATTCCTTCACGCCAATTTTATGCGACATGAATGCCGTCTACGGCCTTTATCACGTCGCTTTGAGTCCAAATTCTTTGAACCAAAATAACACGGGACTGCTCACTCCCCACATTAGGGTTGGCAACCTCGATCACCGTCGACTTTTGCCCATCCCATTTTATTCATAGACAACCCATCTCCCTAAAGCGTCACTTGTTTCAAAACATGAAAGGCCCCACTAGAATTTGGGCATCCAGCGCCAAATAGAGCCTGTTTACACATTTGTCTCGAATTTGTTTTAGATATGGGGTCCCCAATTCCCAAAATATCCCAGAATTCATGCACCAACACATCCTGTCAAAAACCCAAAGCGACTAACATTCTTTCTAAGCCAGATTTTGGATTTCGGAGAATTGCTCCTGTCCACCCTTATCTAAGCCTGTTATTGCCAATGTATATATGTGTATATATGTGTAAATATGTACATATGCATATATGTACGTGTGTGCGCGTGGGTGCGTGTGCGTGTGTGTGTGTGCGCGTGTGTGTGTGCATACGCATACACACACATATATATATTTTTTAAAATTTGTCATTTATTTTTTTAATTTTTTTTACTTCAGTGCTGTAGCAAGTGGAGGCCAGCGGAGTGGCTTTCGCTTGCGAGTTTCAGCATTGATTTTCACATCTTTCTGAACTTTAAATTTTTTTTTACTTCAATGCTGAGTTCTAGTCGCAAGCCGATGACAGGGCAGTAGCTTCCATTTGCGAGGTTCAGCATAGATTTTCAAATCTGTCTGAACTTTAATATTTTTTTTACTTCAGTGCTGAGTTCTAGTATCAAGCGGAAGACAGGGGCGTGGCTTCAGCTTGCGAGTTTCAGCGTGGATTTTCACTTAAGCCCCCCCCCCCCCCCAAATCTGCTATGTAGTGAAACCCAGAAAATTGAAGCCGCAATTTTCCAGGGATTACTGTAACACATTCATTCTTCCTATTAAAACCATGAACATGGAGTTGAAAAGTCGAAATCAGAAAGCGGCTTATACGCGAGAAATTGAAAAATTCAACAGTTTTAATGCAATTTAAAGGTTGCGGCTTATACGCTGGGAAGGCTTACATGCGAGTAAATACCGAAATGACTTGTCACATTTTCCGATAGACATCCACAAAAACAGGTATAAAGAAAAAAAAAGTCCCCCTTCTGGATTTTCACTTGCAAGAATTATAAATGTTGAGGACCACTTGTGGCAGTTGCCCAATAGCGCTTTGTCGTTTGTATGCTTTAGCCGATTTTTATTAGATTCTGAGGCCCTTATCACAGACATCCCAACTCTAAAGGGAGGGGTGGATTACACAAACGGGATGTCAGATTTTTCATGTTCAAAATTTCATCATTATTGTCCAGTTGTAGCAAACACGTGGCTCTTGAACTGCATGCGGCTCCCGGTCAAAATGAATGCAGCTTTTTCTTCTTACCATATTTTCGATATACAGTGATACCTCATTTCCCATTTAAATGAACTAAAAACAAATTTGTTCCAACCCTCTAAAAATAACATCACAAATAGGATATTGGATTAGAAAAAAATGTTTTATTTGTTCTAATTCACCCTCTATTAACAAAGTAACAACTATTGGTTTAATATTACTAAAATGTGTTTAATAGTACTGAAATTATACAGATTTCAAAGGGGGGGAGAGAGGGAAGGGGGGGGGGGTGTAACTTATTGGACGGCAACCCGCTCGCCACATAACAAAAACAAATTTAAATGAACTTGGATTACGATGCAGACACACTCAAAAATAAGTTTAATCGAACCTAACACTAAACTTAATTCTAACTTTATGTGACATTTTGATTCCTTTCTTCTCCCGGGTAGGCTCTTTTTGCCCCGCCTCCACAATGGCTTTCAGTCAATATCGAGGGTTGTTTGAGTTTGTATTCCCTTCAAAATATTCCTAAAATAATGCACACAAATGTCCTCACAATAAGATAACGCACGACCACTTTTCCAAAAAGTAGTATATACACCATTCGCACTGACTAACGGGAAAAAGAAAAAACACTGAAAAAAATGCAACAGTGCTCACAGACCCCAAAGAGGGTGTTGCGACCAGAGACATTTCACGAGGGAGTTGTGGGAAGACAAAAAAATGCAACAGTGCTCAAAGACCCCAAAGAGGGTGTTCCGACCAGAGACATTTCACGAGGGAGTTGTGGGGAGAAAGTGCTCTTGATGTTCTTATGAGCAGCATCTCGCGTCCACTGTCTGCTCGTATATCAAAATTTGTCTCGTATCTCAAGATAAATATTTGCCCAAAATTTTACTCGTATCTCGAATTGCTCGTGTGTCGGGCCACTCATATGTCGAGGTACCCCTGCACTTTGGCTCTTTGTTTTTATTCTCTCTTAAATCACACAAGCTCATCAGGGCCTGTGAAAAACAAATCATATATACATTTTCTATCCTGCTATTTGACTCTCAATGTTTCAAGTTTCAGCACTGTCTTGTTCTCCATCTCTGGTAAAGTCAAAAGGTACAAGGACTTCATGACGCCTTGGCACCGCCTGGGCCAGGTGTGCTTGGACGGACGGCACAGCTGTGGCGGGCCGTCCGGGCCTTCAAGGCCTTCTCTGCTGGCCTAAAAAGATCTGATTCAATTATTATATTTGGTCCATCGATAATTATTAAATAATTCCAAATTGTCTGTTTTCTTCCTTTCATTGCTTTCCCCCTGGTTGCACTGCTTCTAGATGTGTGTTTTCCTATTGAAGCATTTAACCAATCACATTTCAGCCATTATTTGTTGCCAGGGTCAGAAATCTCCCCCAAGGTCTTCACAATCGGTTCTGCAAGCTCTGCTGCATTAAACAAGCGTCGATAAGACTGAGCCAGCCACGGTGAGCAAAGTCAACCCACTATGGCCGACGGAGGAAAACAAATGGATTTGGTGGGCAGATTTGCTGGCAAAGTCATTTTCAATGCAGACTTTTTGAGAAAAAAAAGATGTACAGTGTTCCCTCGCTACTTCGCGCTTCAGCTACCGCGGACTCAGAGCTTCGCAATTTTTTTCAGGAAAAAATAAATAAAAAATGTAAAGATGTTAAATTAAAATTATAAATTACATCATTTTACAAGATGTGGAAACAAAATATTCAGTTAGAATTAGTAATTGTATCATTTTACAAAATTTTCAAACACAAAGAATGCACGTATGCGCAAAGCATCACGGGGCATCACGGGCATAAACGCAAGCTGATTGGCCAGCTGAATGCTCACTGAATACTCGACTCCCCATTGGCCCATTCACCACGGAAGCCCAAGCTTCTCCCGATGCCCTTTTTCAGTCCACGCTTATCTCGCCTCTATAGTGAGCAGAAGAAAAAGCGAAAGATGTTGACAATTACCAAAAAAGTGAGCTTCTCGGATATGACAGCTGATGAGATTACAAATCTCATCGACTGTCACTCAGACCCACTGACAGAGGAGGACCTACAGGAAATGAAAGGAGTCGGCGAGTGAGGAGGAAGACGAGTCTGCTGCCGACGACGAGGGTGACGAAGCTGACGAAGGTGGCCTTACTTTGCATAATTTGCAGGACCCCTTCAATGCTGCCAAAGACCTCCCAAAAAAGGCCAAAGAAATGGACGATAACATGGTGAGGGCCGTCAAGTTCAGCAATCGCATCGATGACGTCATGGCTGTTTACAGGCGCATCTTCACCGACCAAAAAAAATCAACGTTCACAAATCCCCATAACGATGTTTCTTACGCGCAAAAGAACTGCGGAAGATCCATCCGGACTGCTACGATGTTTTTGAATTTCAGAGTTTTCTGAATAAAAGTTTACATTTATTACATTTGCAGTTTTTTACTGTTTTTTTTACTGTATTTATACTGTATTTGATTTGTTTGTATGCACCAACATAACACCTGCATTCTGATGTGGAAAAAAACACCTGAATGAACAGCATACTTCAGCTACTTTGGGGAAATGCACTTATTCCGGGTGGTCCCGGTCCCCATTAACCGCGATAACCGAGGGAACACTGTACATCATTAAGAAAGGTCGGACACCTAAGCAAGTAAGCCTGTCGCAACAGGGAACGAACACTTTCAGCGCTAAATTGAATAAAAACGTATGCCAGAAATACGACACGACAGGCACGACTTTCAGCATTAGCTTCAATGGCAATAGAAAAGGAGGAGGAAAGAAAGGAGGATGGATATTGTGTACAGTTAAAAGTGATTTTTTTGGTGAGTAAAATATGGCTGTTTCTGAATTTTTTTTCAATTATATGAGGTTATTATTGGTGATTTTTTTGTGTCACAGCTGTAGCTGCAGTAGCCATAAAATAGATTTTGAGGGTTGGATTGATTAGTTGAAGGCGCTACGACAAAATGCACGGACCGCCACTGCGGCACAGTAATATGTGCGTCCAGAGAAGGACATGAGGGAGGGTGATAATCGAGGTAACATTCAAATGGGGACAGGTTGTAAGAGGAATTAGGGTGTGAAGTGTGAGTGTACTGCCAGGGCAGCCGCTCCAGGTAGGGTGGCATGGGTGGTGCAGTGAAGTGCTTATTCCAGCTGCTCGTTGGTGCGTTCACACTGACCATCCCTGGATGATAGCCAGATGAGAGAGGCTCACTGTAATGTCAAGAACTGAAGAGAAGTCGGACAAGACATGAGAGATGAATTGGAAACCCCGGTCACAGACGGAGTCGGCAGGAATTCCATGCCGGGACACGTGCTTCAATTGGCTGTCTCCTGGGCCGAGGGCAGTTTGCGGAGGGCGATAAAGTGCGCGGCCCTGGAAAAATGGCCATCTATGGTTGAGATAGTGGTGTTGCCTCGAGAAGTTGGGAGGACTGTGACGAAATCAAGAGTAACGTGGGACCAAAGGCTACTACAATAGGCAGTGGACGGAGTAGACCGGAATTTGGATTGGTCGAGAACTTGCTGTGGGCACACACAGGCAGGCAGATACGAAGGAGCGCGAAATCACGCTAAATGTTGGCCACCAAAAGTGTTGGCGCAACACCGCCAGTGTGCGAGTAACTCCTGCGTGGCAGGTAAGGCGAGAGGTGTGGGCCCATTCAACCACCCTATAATGAACCGAGATTGTGACATAGAGGTTCTTTTATGTACCTTGTCCGGGGACAGGTTCTGTATCCTGGGCCCACAGGACCTTGGCCTCAAGGTTAGTTCTCAGAGCTGCTACCGAAAAGGAGGATGGTAAGATGGTTGTGGGCTCCTCACAACCGGAGGGTTGGAAAATGCTTGTAAAATCAAACGCGGTAGTCAACGCAGGGACGTTAGTGAGCCATCCTTCTTAACGAAGAAGATCCCTGCCTTGACCAGAGAGGATGAGGGCTGGTGCTAGTGTGTCAGAGATGTGATCCTCCAGTGTCTCTCGCTCAGGTTTGGATATATTGTAGAGACGTCCCCTGGGAAGAGTGGCACCAGATAAGAGATCAATGGCAAAGTCATAGGGGCAATCTGGAGGAAGTGCCATTGCATGGTTCTTGCTGAAGACCTGTACAAGATCATGGTAGCAGGCCAGGGGGGGTCGGTGGGTGCCTTTGGATGGGACCTCGCGGGTACATGGGTTGACTGGAGACACCTGGTGTGGCAGGCAGGACTCTAGGCTCTGACCTTGGGACTTGACCAGTCAATGACTGGGTTGTGTTCCCTCAGCCATGGAAGACCCAGGACTATGCGGGTCTCCAGGCAGTCCAAAACATAAAAACATGCAATCTCCTGGTTGTTCCCAGATAAACAGAGGGGGACTGGCTCCGTCCGGAGGTCTACCTTGCCCAAGGGAGGACTGTTGAGTGTGGTGGTGCTCAAAGATACACCCAATGGGGAAGACTAGATTCCAAATTGGGACACCATGGAGGGGTCGATAAAACTCTCATTCGCTCCGCAAATGACCAGTGCAGTCGTCTCGAGCGACTGGCCCTTCCAGGAGAGACCGGCAGCAGAAAACGATGGAAAGATCCCCAAGTGGGGCTTACCGAAATCTCCCTCTTTCTTGGTGAGACCTCTTTTACTGGTGGAACTGAACACACACGTACGGAATGACCTGTCTCACCACAGTAAAAGGACAAAGCCAAGCGAAGACGACGAGATCGTTCCTCCTCAGAAAGCCTGGAGTGACCCTGTTGCATGGGCTCTGACGTCATCACGGGGGGCAGGGTTACCACAGCTGGAAGAGATGTCAGGAAGGTGCCGCTCTCATGTTGGATCTACGTGCGAGTTTTCTCGCCGCTGTCTTCGGCATTCTCGGAGTCGACCGTCAATTCTTATACCCAAATTCACGGGCGCATCGAGGGAGCCGGGCTCATCTCTACACGCCAACTTGTCCTTTACTTGATTAAGCCCCCAATAAATACTTCTTGGAGGGCAACATCTTTGAACCCACTTTCAGCAGTGAGAGTACGGAACTTCACTGAGTATTCCACCACACTTTGGATGCCCTGGCGAAGATGCAATGGGTGATTGCACACTTTCCATATCTCCACTGTGAAGTCGGCATACGGAGCAAATATCCGAGCATCTCAACCGCTCGGTGCAAGCCTACCACGAAGTTTCACCACAAAGACAGCCGATGAGGTAGGCAATCATGGTTTGTTCCCTGCTGTATGTGGGGCTGTTGTTTTTGACAGATAACGCCCGACATGCACCAAGGTCGCCATTATATGGGGTGGGCAGCGGGATTATGGGTTTGCAGAGTCGCGGCAATGGGGTTACCATGTGAGCTTGTGAGATTGGGGTTGGTTGTGTCCATTTTGCGTGATACGATAGTGTGAACCGTGTCTGCAATGACCATAGCGTCTGCGAAATCTGAGATACCTCGGTCAGAAAAAAAATGGGACACCTGTGTTAATCCATGAGTGGCGCTGGTTGACTTGTAGGGGTTCAGTCTGAGCCTGTGGGTCCATATCTTGGCTCAATTATGCTATTATGACCGTGGGCGGACGGCCCCGAACCAGGCACAAAGACAGCTTTGCTCGTGGCGATTTCTCTTTATTGTAAAATACCCTGACAAAGCGAAGGCAAAACGGAAAAAGCGTAGGCAGGTCGGTGAACGTGGAGTGGGGGTTACAAGTCTGTGGCCCATTTGACACACACTGATCAAAGTGTTTGCTTGTATTGTTGCTTGGGTGCCTAACTGCTCACATGTATGTGTGACTTCTGGATGTGGTGCCGGAGTTTGCTTCCTAAACAGTTGTTCTGCACATGCATACTCTCATTGATAGTCATTGATTAGGAATAGTGTAATGTGATTAAAACAACTGTTGGGTTTATTCTGTATTACTATTATACATATAGTTGTATTAAGTCATTTCTTTGTTAAATCATTCTCTTATTATTCTCAAAGTGTTGCGAGGTCACCAATAACCGCCAAGTCATCTCTAACCTGGACTGCCTGTTCCAGGATGTTTATACAAACAATTCACCTAATCTGGGTTTTCGAGATTCGGTGGTCCCTTTTTCCAACGAGGCCAGGGCCATTTGGCCAATAACAAGAATGTTGCTTCTGTCGTTTACAACATAGTGGCTATACCTCGTGACGCACTTCGGGTTTTTCTTTATGTAATTGTTATATGATTCTTAGGTCAAGGGAATGCATAATTGTTCTAATCCAAATGTTGTTAGGTCTAGTCTCCTGCCTTGTTATTGGTAAAATACTTTGATTGTTATTGTAGTTCCAAATGTTTTTACTCAAACGTGATGAAATGATCAACAACTAAATTGTTTTGATTCATGGCAATAAGAGTCGTACGAAAATGTCTATTCGAGGAGAGGGTCCGAAGTTGTAGGGGAAACCCTGGCTTGTTGAATCTCCCCTCTGAGGTTTTTATCCGTGATCCATTCTATTTAATTAAATGTCAATAATTGAATAAGATGTCTGCCTGCAGTTATAAGTACGAAAGAGGGTAATTATTAATGAACCTAACAACAACTTAGATACTTAGACAATAAAAAATACAAGATAGAAAAAAATGGATAATTAAAAAAAAATTAATACATTTATATTGGTGTTTATATATTTCTACTCTTCTCAAAATCAATTTTTATTTTTGCATGTTGGTTCTGTTTGTGGGTGGGGTGCACGAGACGGTTATCCAGCAATCCCTGTGACCCTAATGAGGATAAAGCCGTTCCTAAGATAAAATGAGATTTATAACCATAGTAAAGAAAGATGAAGAGATCTATTTATTCATCAATTTCTTCTTTTCAAAGATCAGCAATCCAAGTGAAAGGTTAGGACTGGAAAGAATGAATTAAATAATTTACCAAAAATTAAATTCAGTTACTACAAAAACACTAATAAATTCGGCATATGTCCAAAGACAAGATACATGATTATAATTTTTTATCATAATACAGCCACTGTTTCAGGAAATGTGCTGTGTTTGAGAGATGACTTCTGCATGATGTAACTATTGAAGCGGAACGCCAATATCATTAGGCATTCTTCAATCTAGTCTGTGACCTCTGTTTTGACCTGGGCAGTGATGCTGGCTGGTATGACATTGAGGTGAATATCATACTGCTGGTCCAGACCCAAATAGCTGTCACTCATCAAGTACAGTGTGTAGATGTATCTGAAAGCATACAGAACATTTGGAATGGGAGGCATTAACAATAACAATATGAAGGTAACTCATATGGCTGCCATTGACAGTGATAGATAAACAAGAGTTGTTCTAAAAATGAACTTGTTTCATATTGGCCAAGATAGCACATTATTTATAACATCGTACCACTTACAAAGAAGAATCTTACGAAACAGATGAAAAACTTTGACTGTTCTCTTGGCTTTAACGTCAATACATAAATTAACTTATCAGCTGCCATTGATGGAAATGTATGTTGGATTTATTAATCATTTATTAATCATCTTTACCTCTGGCAGAAACATCAGTAAACTATGCTTTTGGGTTGGGTGATGGTATTGGGATCTCGAAGGACAACTGGCTGCCAGAGGCCAGACTCTCTTTACTTATGCTCATTTTTCACTTATCCTAGGTCGAGTCGTAAGGGCAGCAGCTTAAGCAAGCCCAGATTTAGCATTTCCTCCAGATTTTTCGGGAACATCCCAAGGTAATCCCAGGAGATAGTCTCCCAGCTTGTCTTGGGACACCGGGGAGGTGTCCAGCAGGCTTCTTAAACAGATGCCCAAACCAACATATCTGGGTCCTTACAATCCAGATGTGCAGTGACTCTACACTGATCCCAAAAACCACACTGCTCCTCCTGAATCCGAGATTTGACTTCCCAAAGGATCTTCCTTTCTAGTACCCCTGAATAGACAGTGCCACTCTGCCAACTGGTACCCATCGGCTGGCTCTGGAATCCTGCAGGTCAAAAGGGCCTCATAGGACTTCAGCCCGATGGCATTTATTGCCATGCCATTCGAAGGAATCCAAAAAGGGTTGGCTACTCTGCGTTGCCACTTGGTGTGTAAGCACAGCCTGAAGGCAGACAAATGCTACCCTCTCATTTACCCAGCTGGACCCCAATATACAGGCACCGAGCTGGGAAGCAATTAGTATGCTTGCTCATCACCTCTCACCGTCAGCGACCCAAGAGGGACAGAGCAATCAGCAATCGGCCTCGTGGCCTCCTGCCAGTTGGACATGCCCGGAATACCTGGCCAGGGAAGCGTCTAGCGGGCTTCCCAATCAAATGCCTAGGCCAACTCATCTGGCTACTCTCGAGCTGGAGGAGAAGCGGTTCTACTCCAAGCCCCTCCTGAATGACCAAGGTTCTCACCTTATCTCTAATTGAGAGTCCAGACACCCTGCAGGGAAAACTAATTTCAGCCGCTTGTATCCAGAATCTCGTCTTTTCAGTCACAACCGACAGCTTGTGACCATAGATGAGGGTGGGAACATAGATCAACCGGTAAATAGAGAGCTTCATCTTTTGGCTCAGGTCCTTTTTCACCACAACGGACCGATGGAGAGTCTGCATCACTGCAGACAAAGTCAAAAGTATCTATTCTACCCCTATGGTTATTAAGAAACATATTGTGGATTCTTAAAACTTATAAATATATGTATGTTATTGAATGTACAATACAACTTAATGTGTAGAGCGGCAAGGCAACAGAGGGTAAGAGTTTAATTTGTGATGGTGCTGGTGTGTTTATTACCAATAAAGGGAGCAAAATTGAAGCATAGCAGTTGCAACAACATCAAAGCCCTCGACCTAATGAGCCCCTTTGTAGGTTATTTATGTAAGATTAGATTAGGACTGTATTTCATCCCGTATTTGGGAAATTTCTTGGTTGAAGTAGCAAGACACACCAGACATTGTAGACCTAGGTAAGAAACTGGAGCCACACACAGGAAGGTGGGGACCTTTTGCAGACTGAGACTGAGGTTACCATAAAGTCCCTCAGTAGTCTGGAGGTTTTAAAGATCATCTTCCTTGCCTAGATCCTCCTTAACTGTCCTATCACCTAATCAGCAGCAGGGGAAAGGCCGGAGGGGGCTTCAAAGCACACAAGCTCCTCCATCTGACTGGGGAGAGATCTCACGCTCCCATAACAATGATGGAATGCTAGGTCTGGAGCGTTGCTTCTTCCCCCGGCACTATCATCCACTGCTTACAGCTGATCCTGCATGCATAATAGTGGAGGCACGGCTGAATGGCTCCAAAGAGGGTCGGGCCGAGTCGCAAAGGCCGCAGGACAACAAAGCAAAAAGCACAAAGTACAAAGCAAAGTATATGGGAAATCATTAAGAAATACCAGAATGCAATAAAATAAGACAGAAATGCCACAAAAACACAAAACGATCAAGAGCGGATGGAGCTACCGCTACCGGCTGCCGCTTGAGCGGTGCCATCTTGGATGCAGTAGCGAAAACGGATAAAGACTTAAGAAAAAGATGCTGTAGAGTTGTATAAAACTGGAACCACACACAGGATGTCTACCACAAGATGGGGAATTTCTGCAGACTGTGACCAAGGTTGAACATATGCAGAGTCACTCTTCCAAGCTTATCTGCAGAAGGAGCTGAACAATCAAAAGTAACAGAGTACAACCCATCAACTCCATTTCCCCCCTGGTAAGCGCCAACAGCTCTTCCATCTTATTAGGGAAGGATCTAACTTTCCCCATTATAATAGATGGAATGGTTGGTCAGAAGCGTCGCTTCTTCTCCCGGCTGGCACCTTTGACCCGCTCCGCATTTCCAGCGGCATTGAGGTGTTGCTCCTTCTGCTGCATATTGTTCCTTGCTAATCCCATGTGTATGACAGCGTGGGCACGGCTGAATGGTTCCAAAAAAGAAGTAGCAGAAAGACGCCAGGCTAACAGAGCAAAGAAAGTATAAATTCTAAAGTTAAGTAAAATGGAATGTATTAAGAAATATTAAAATGTAATATAAAAAAGATAGTAAGGCTGTAAAACTCGAAGAGTGGACAGAGCTACTTTCCCTCCAGGCTGTCGCCTGATGGCGCCATCTTGGAGGGAAAAAAAAGGTAGAGCAGGCAGAAGCTACAAAGAGATGTGCAGCTGTATTTGTGTCGAAATATCCTAATTTTAAATTGATTGCTCGATATTGGCTGGTCGGATTAAATAAAGGGCCAATACCGATATACATCAAATTGCCAAATATCGGCCCGTCTAAATATTGGTCGATCACTGATAAAAGGGTTTGTTGTCTTCAGGCATTTCATCCCCACATCTTATCATGTGATCTCCAACATTTTGCACATGTAAATCTAGACTGCTGACCTGCAGTCAGAGGAAGGCGGACTAGAGGAGAGACGTATGCAGCGGGCAGTGTGACTCCTGAGTGGGCGGACCGAAGCGACCATGGAGAGAGGTAAAGGTACCATATGTGTGTGATTTTTTTTATATATATTTACTGACATCTGAAGATTTGGGTGTTGCAGATCAAAAAGGAAAGCACAAGTTTATTGACATTTCTCTTGAATATATTCAGTTGGCAGATTTTTAGTCCAGTGAATGGATATGCATAATCACAAATAATGGTGCCAAAATATACTTTGATGCATAAAAGTATCGTTAACATACTGAAAATAGTAAATTATGGTAATATAATAATTCCTCCCAATGCAGGTATTCAAGATCACGGCACCACTAGATTACAAATTGATGGAGTTAATGAAGGCCTTAAATAATTTTATGATTAGATAAACTTACTTTCCAGTCTTCTCAGGTGAGTAGAAGGCCACAGACACTGTAGTGTGGTTCCGTACATATCCAATTCGTTTCACTGCCAGCAGCGCCTTGTGCTCCACTTCACCAATGACAAGGAACCAACCTTCATCTTTTGCTTTGGGGAATCTTGGCGCTTGAGCCTTACTGTCTTGCTTCCTCTGAAGACACAAAGCCAATTAAGAAAAATGTATAAATATTAATTATTCGGTAAAAGGAACATGATCAAAGTACAGTGATAGGTTGTTGACAGTTTCAGCACAAATTATTGCGTGGGAAATAAAAGCAAAATGCAGTGTGGAAAAGTGGCAAATTCTTCTGTGGTTAGACGAATCATGATTGAAAGTTCTGTAAAGATAATGGGATGCCATGTCTTAAACCCTAACCCTTAAAGAAGACATGGGCATCCAAGTTCAGTTCAGGCATCTCCACATATAATGGTATGGGGTTTGCAGTGTAGTATATGGAGTGAGTGTATGGCATTACAGAAGCTGCAACAGGGCAAAGACAGGCAGGGAACACAACATGAGAGAGGAAAAAATACTCCGGTCCAAAGCACAATTGCATTTATATTTCATTATCATTATAACTTCTCATTTCATCTCCAATTTTTCCGCTTAGCCAAAGTCATCGGGGCAGCTGCTTCAGCAGAGAAGCTCAGACTTCCCTGTCCCAGCCACTTCATCCAGCTCTTCCGGGAGTATCCCAAGGCGTTTCCAGGCTAGCCGTGAGACATAGTTTCCCCAGCGTGTCCGAGTTCGGCACCGTGGCCTCCTCCTGGTGGGACATGCCCGGGAACACCTCCTCAGGCCGGCGTCCAGGAGGCATCCTGATCAGATCAGATGCCTCGATCAGGAGGAGCAGCGGGTCTACTCTGAACCCCTCCCCAGGGCAGGTCCAGGAGGCATCCTGATCAGATCAGATGCCTCGATCAGGAGGAGCAGGGGCTCTACTCCGAACCCCTTCCGGATGACCGAGCTTCTCACTTTATCACTAGGGGAGAGTCCGGACATCCTGCAGAGGAAATTTATTTCAGCCGCTTGTACCGGGATCACGTTCTTTTGGTCAAGGCCCACAGCTCGTGACCATAGATGAGGGTGGGGACGTGGATCGCCCGGCAAATAGAGAGCTTCATCTTTTGGCTCAGCTCTTTTTTCACCACAAGGGACTGATGGAGAGTCTGCATCAATGCAGACAAAGTCAAAAGTATCTATTCTACCCCTATAGTTTTTAAGAAACCTATTGTGGATTCTTACAACTTAAATATAAGACATAACTTGAAACACTGTCTCTTTAGCTGGCCAGGGAACAGGGAGTATGCTACATTGGGGATCGGATAGGTTCTGGAGCCACATGCGGCTCTTTAGTGCTGCCCTAGTGGCTCCGTGGAGCTTTTTCCAAAATGTTTAAAAATTGGGGAGAGAAACATAAATTCTGTTTTAATATAGTTTCTGTAGGACAAATATGATACAAACTTTCTTAACATTTTCCAACGATGAAAGAATGTCAAATAAATATTACCGTATTTTCACACCTATAAAACACACTAACAGGGCGCAGTCTCTTTTGCGGGTATATTTTCTGTTTTTGTCAACACCTTAGACACTTTGACCGATAAGGCGCTAGCATGACGCTAGGCTAGCATATGTTATGCCAGCCGCTAGAGTATGTTATGCTAGCTGCTAGTGTATTTTAGGCTAGGCACTACGGTGCTTTTTTAAAAGACAGCACAAGCAAAACAAAGTTTGACAACGCTTTATTGAGGTAAAAGGTACACTCCGATATAAAGAGTTCAGCGTTTAACATGCTAAGCTCCACTGTCATTCAGAGTTTTGTATTCCGGGAACTTCATTCCATCTTTGGCAAAAGCTCGAACAGTGTTGGCCCAGTCATCCACAATCCATTGTAACTCGCGACATGCATCACTTTCAAGCCTTTGATTCTCCTCGCTGTTATATCGGCATAAACAATTAGTTCCAAAACGTCACGTAACTCGTGGACACTGACTGCTCGAACTACAATGTTGGCCACCCGTTAGCATTCCATTAGCAATCTGTTGGCAATTTGTTAGCAAACCTATTTAAATTGTGTTCAATCGATGGCTCCAGTCCATTTTCCAAGCGTTCACACCCGCATTGTGTTTTCATTCACATCATGCATTTCCTCTGCATAGCTCTAATATGATTTTTTTTGGGTATTAAGAGTGTTTTGAAGGGTTAAAAGTGCTGTAAGCACACAGAGGTCAAATGCCTTGCCACTCCCCTGGGATGTTTTGAATTGTAATTGGATACCGTAATACTGTGGGGAGGCTATTTTTAGGGTGAATGTCCGCTGGGCTGATCTTAATAAGTAGCGTGCCGGCAAGAAATAAAACCAGTCACTTAAGCGCTCAGGGTCATACATAATTGAATTTAGTGCATAGACAAGATGCACCGACCGATTGGGTGCATCGACCATTTTAGACTTTTAAATGGACCCCATAGATGTGAAAATATGGTAATTATTTTTTCTTCTTTGTTTTTTAAATTAATTATTGTTGGCACTGTTTTCTGAATTAATTGTTTTTAAATTATTTTTTTCTTCGTTTTTAAATTAAGTTTGGGGTTGTTTTTCTAATGATTTTTTTCATCTTTGTTTTTCAAATCAATTAATTTTGGGGGTTGTTTTTTGAATTATTTTTTTCTTCATTTGTCAAATTAATTAATAGCTGTGTAACTGCTCTGACTGTTGATGACATGTTAGTCAAGGCCTTGTGAGGCTTTCTTCTCTAGTATTGATGCACCCATTATTAATTTTACTGAAAAAATTGAGGCTTGTTTACTTCCTGTTGAACAATCAACACAGCATTGTTTCTTACTCCATTCTCTGCATGTGGACAGCTGTATCGGTGAGATCAATAATCTATGGTTCCGGGGTGATGTGTAAAATATGTGTTACTGACCCTCAGATGGCCTTGGTTGATTCGTGTCAGGGACACTTGCAAAACATACTCCTGATCAGCATGGACATCCAACCAGCTGTTGGCGTCCCTCAGGTTTGCTCCTGCAGAAGCCAAGACATGCTCTGTTTGTTGTTGGTTATCCTCCCACCAGCCCTTGACACTCAACACAACCTCCATCACTGGAAGATGACTGAGGAAGGCCCACATCTGACCAAAGAAAAATTGATAGAATTATAAAAGCATGTGTTTTGGCCAGGAGATGGATATTGCACAAATAGTTCAGGAGTAATTCAACTTTTATCAAAAGATTAAAAATTCATTGTTAATTTTGCTTTTCCTTTCTTGCTAAAAAAATACTTTTGGTTGAAATGAAACACATTAGATGATTAGATAATAATTACTGTAATATCTCCAGTATATACAGTATTTCCATAACAGTTTCAGCAGTTGTACAGCAATGATCTGGTATACATATGTGACAGGGTAAAGTGAGTTAAGTTATAAATGATTGCATGTTTGAGGTAAAACTAGTTTTGGGATGGATGTTCATCAGTCTTCGATTATTGATGCCTCCAGCCAAATAGCAAGGGTATGGATCGGTATTCGTTTTTTTTATGTCTGGGCTCATGTAGCTGAAACGTGGGGGGGATATTCAGGCATTTCAGTAAAAGTTGGCTTGAAGATAACAACAACTGACCTGTCTGATTATTTCCCCCTGTGTTTTGAAGGTATGTTGTTTTGTTGTGGAGACCGATTGAGTGTGGGGTTTGCAGGAGACAATAGTTAGCATGTGAGAAAGAACATAATGTTTAGTAAGGTTTGTTTACTTTTTATGTGTGGGCGTGAATGTGCGAGTCTCGGCTGGAGGACATGTATAGCCTTTAGCAAGCTACCTTTGGCCGCCATTATAGCGTTAGCATGAGTGAGCAGTATATGACGGTCGTACCAAAGGAAGCTATACTATTGAGATTTCACGAGCCTCGAGTAGAGCACAGGTAATAGCATTAGCAACGTACCCTCTGCCGCCATTAGCGTTAGCATTGTAATGTGTATGTGTGTATGACGGTAGTAGCAAATGGAGCTAAGCTATGCTTTGAGATTCCTTTGTTTGCCCTGCTAACTAGCTAAGGACTTTGCTAAGTTGGAAAACAAGGTAACACAAGTTACAATAGTAACAAGTTATGACCGTTTATACAACAAGTACATTGTTTTGGGTTATAACGGGTTGTTAATATATTTATATGTATATATACATATAAGGGTGTCATTGTATATTATGTTTTTGTGTGAATTGATTATATTTTTTCGGTAAAAGTTGGCTTGAAGATAACAACAACTGACCTGTCTGATTATTTCCCCCTGTGGTTTAAAGGTAGTGAAATTGCTAATTCAGGGGTACAACACATACTTTTATGTCTAAAAACATTGTGCCCTGTGATTGTACTGTGATAGATTCCAGTGTGACAGGGTTATTGCAAGTTTCACACATCCACCACCTTGCAGCAGTACGGTGAAGCTTCAGGAACGTGAAGTGAGACAGGCACCGCGGATTGTGAACACCAGGAAGGTTGCTGGCTCCGACAGAGTATCTGGGAAGGTGCTTAAAGCCTGTGCTGACACGCTGAATGGGATTTTCACAAAGATTTTCAATTGTTCCCTGCAACAATCAATCATCCTGCCTGAAATCTGCCAACATTATGCCTGTCCCTAAAAAGCCAAACATTGACAGCTTGGATGATTATACGCCTGCTGCACTTACACCTGTGATCATGAAATGCTTTGAAAAGTTGGTGGCCTGCCAAATCAGGGACACAATCCCTCGCTCAGTTGACCCTCACCAGTTTGCTAACAGATCAAACAGGTCCACTGAGGACGCCATTGCCGTAGCTCTACACACAGCACCAAGCCAGCTGGAGAACCATGGCAACTATGTGAGGATGCTTTTCATTGACTATAGCTTAGCCATCAACACTGTAATACCGGACATTCTGGCTGACAACTTCTCCAACCTTGGACTATCCTCTTCCATTAAGAGCTCCTTAACCAACCGTCCAGAAACTGTTAGACTTGGTCCCCACCTGTCTTCCTCCATGACACTCAGCACTGGTTCCGCTCAAGGCTGTGTACTGAGTCCTCTTCTATAGTCGCTGTACACATACGACTGTACACCGACCCACCAGTCTAACGCCATCATCAAATTTGCAGATGACACCACTAAGGTCGGACTCATCTCAGGGGGGATGAGTCTTCCTACAGAGATGACAACAAACTGTCTTCGTGGTGAACAATCTCACATTAAACACCACGGAAACTAAAGAAATAATCCTAGACTTTTGCACATTCCGGCTGATAACTTCTTCCACCTTGGACTATCCTCTTGCATCTGCTGCTTGATTAAGAACTTCTCAACCAACCGTCTACAAACTGTTGGACTTGGTCCCCACCTTTCTTCCTCCATTACACTGAGCACTGGCTCCGCTCAAGGCTGTGTAATGAGTCCTCTTCTATACTCCCTGTACACTGTGGTCGGACTCATCTCAGGGGGAGATGAGTCTGCCTACAGAGATGAGGTCAACAAACTGTCTTCGCTGTGTTTAGTGAACAATCTCACATTAAACTCCACAAAAACTAAATAAATAATCCTGGACTTTTTCAAATGCAGCACAGATCTGGCCCCACACCTCATAAATGGAGTATGCGTAGACCGGGTCCAGTCGACATCAAACAACATTAATTAATCAGCATTACACAGGTAATGGTAGAAAAGTTGCCTTTTAGTTAAGTCTCTTGAGTTTGTGTAGCAGGACGGCAATAATTCGGTCTATTTCCTATGTAATGCTGATTAATGAATGTTGTTTAATGTCGGCTTTTCTCCAATGAACATAGTTTCCTATTCAAACACCAATAAATGAACAAACCAATGGTGATAAACACATGGACTTCATGTTGTAGTAGCACCTCTGGTCAGTTTGTTGTGCAGTCCATTGAAGAATATGCCAGTATTGAATAGACAACATTTCACAGAAAAGCTTAGACAAGTCAGTGTGTGAAGTTAACTAATATTCTGCCATTCACAGCAATAGGCGTTCAATCCATTTTCATTGACGATTGGCAGTTAAAGATCCCATTCATTCACTGTGCTTGTCAACAGTACATTTCAACCAGACGTTCCACTTTAAATGAATTGGTCGTCTGGCAACTGCATTTGAACTGCACTTGAGCAAGTCCGGCGACGAAGTGTCCGTTCCACCAAATGTCCGGCGGCGAATCCGGCGACGAATTGTCCTTCGCTCTCCTGGTCTACCAACACCACGGCAGGATACTCAGGAGGACCAGCTTGGACACTAAGCTTCTGGTAACCTTCTATAGAGCAACTGTCAAGAGCATCCTGGCAAACAGAAAAGCCATGCAGAGAGTGATCAACACTGCCCAGAAGATCATCGGCTGCTCTCTGCCCTCACTGGATGACATTGCCAGCCCTCGCTACCTCAGCAGAGCCGGGCGGGAACATTGTTAGGGACCCATACCACCCTGGTCACAACCTGTTCCAGCTATTGCCCTTCGGCAGACGCTACAGGTCTTACAAAGCACGGACAAATTATTTTAGGGACACATTTTTCCCACAGTCATCACGACTCTAAACTTGCGTTAGCATGACACACAATCCCTTGTGTGCAATAACTTCGGGTGCAATAACAATGTGCATAACTCAGTTTTTCTGCTTAATTTTTTTAGGGTTGTTTGTTCTAATCTTTTTTTTTTTAACTTTAGCTTAATTTTTTCCCGCCGGCGGCCAGGCTCAAGAAAAAAAATATAAAAAAAAAAACAACCAAGCAGAATTCATTAAAATACTTGGTAATTGTGGCCTGGAGGACACTTGAATGCGTGCTTGAGTCCAGCTTCTCAGTTGCACGCTGTGTGGGCACAGTATTTTCAACAGTCCCCTGGTCGTCTGTTGAGTCTCAACATAACCAGCCTGAATGTATTTAAATTACTGCATCATCTTGTAACCATGGACAAAGCTAAATCCGTTCAACTATTCTTGGACAAACATTTCAGCATCTAGGAGATATGAATTGCCTTTTCTCCTCAGAATACGCATAAGCGGGAGTTGCCTGTGTAAGGTCGACAAACTACAATAACAATCCCTTTACTGTGACTTAATGACTGTGCTATCTCCCACTGTCTGAGCCCCATATCTAAATAAAACTTGAATGTCCTGAATAAACTGCATGGCAACAAGCGTGTACGTGAGCAAGTGTCCTCCTGTCTTGAATTTTGCGGAACACAGTTCCCGCAAAACTCCGATCTCGGCCAGGCTTGTTTTTAAAATTAATAACTTATTGATTTATATTAACTAATTAATATGATTAATTAGTTGCAGGAATTAACATATAAAATAAACAGCTAAAATCAAATTTTGAAATATTGTATTATACTGCATTTGCAATCAACAAGCATTACCGGATTTTCTTGCATTTTAGCCCCCTAAAATTGTTGAATTTTGCAATTTCCTGCATATAAGGTGCCCCGAATTCATAATTTTCATATTCATGGTTTTAAGTACAAATGTGTTACTTTGAAGGGAAAATTTTATGAAAATTCATTGCCCATGATACTTCTGTGATTCTGTATGAATCAAAAGGATCATCTGCTGGATTGCACATTCTGAAATGGTGTTGCCTGCACGTAGACAAATTTTAAAAAGTCACATGAGCAGTACAACCAGAAAGTGTGTCCATATTGGTGTACTTTGTCATCCCCTAGGTAAGATGGCGTTACCCTGAGCGAGCAATGGCAGGCGCAAGTGACTTTTTCATGTTTTATGCAAGATAAGTTTTTTTTCTTCTTAAATTTCATTCATAGCCGTCAAAATAAATTTAGTTTAGCGTTTTATCTGTTGATATTTTCTCTATTTTGAAATAAATGACCCTATCGGCCACAGTATCTTGCGTTATGGCGTTTCGTCTGTCAGCTTGTAGTTTTATGCATGTCAAGTCTAGTTTGTGCGCATATAAGCCATACCCTTGATTCACTCATCATTTTGTTAAGTAACAAATATGGCGTATATGCGAGAAAATATGGTATTTAATAATTTTCACAAGTCTTAAAATAAGTCTAGCACTAGGTATATTATTACTTTTTGGTACATTGACCAAGTAAATACTTAGAGGATAGAATCTAACGTCATAAATAATAATATTAGTAATTGTAAGTAGTTTCAATTTAATCTCATAAGATTTGAAAGACTGGACAAATGATAGGTTTCAATTTGATCTCAAAAGATTTGAAAGAAAGACTGGAAAAACTATAAATACTAGTAAATTTAAGAGTTTAACAATCTTGATTATAAAACATTGTGTTTTTAATGAATAGATAAGCGGTGATAGAAAAAATGCTAATCAAAATACAAGATTAATATTAGTTTTTTTTTATCATTTAGCTAAATCTAAATGTGAGCATTTTCACAAGAATTTACAACATTCCTGCAGTAAAATATTTTGATATATTTTATTCATAGATTGAAGGGTAGAGTTCCACCGGATATCTTTTTTGTTTCCTTTCAATTTTCCTTCTTTCAAGTTGATAAGTAATTTCCTTTTGTACAGCCTTCACACTACAATGGTAGTGATTCTGCAGTTCATGGACTACGATATGGACTACTTTTACAGAAAATAAACGTACCTGAGTAATAGAATTTGAAGGGAATTTATGGCCAACGATTGTTGAAAAAATGCTTTCTTTTCCACTGCAGGTTGCTACCAATTCTGGAAGCCCTTCTATAGGTCCATTGTGGTATCCTGTGTTTCCTTTGCCCTTATGGTTAGACCATTTCCTAAATGTCAGAATGTCAAATAATACAAAGTTAACCAACACACATTCCAACGTTAACCATTTTCAGCCTGATGCAATACATTTCAAATTTGCCTTTTGTAATTGAAACCCCAATTCCAGGGAAGTTGGCAAACAATAACAAATGTTCAGTCATAACTTATACTTACGAATGCCTGTAAGTACAACATTTTCAGGTTCCGAAAGTGTTTCATATGCAAATGAGTGCCTCGAGATACAAAAAAGATCTAAGTTATGAAACCGCCCAAAAAGTAAATGCATTTCCTTATCCGTTATTTTATTTTAAAAATATTGTCATGGATGTATTGATTGTCACTTTAGAACCTCGCTACACTCTTATTGGCTATCTCACAACAACCACTAGCCATGTTTCAAGATTTTCTCTTATGCACTTTTGACCGTGGTTTGTCGTCACAGAGATCTGACGGTGTTATTATTATTATTTTTTTAGTTTTTCCAAGTGTTGATAAAGCAGCTGTTTGTATCATAATTCCTTCCAAGAAATATTACCAGTGCGAATGAAAAGAAGTGGTCAGCGTGGAGAACAATGATGAGTAGGACGAGAGGCATAAAAACAAACTCTCAGGAGATAATGGAAAACACTGCAATATGGGGGAATAAAACGAGAAGGCATATGAGGACGAAGCAGCGAGCATTGCAACAGCAAAAATCAAATAAATGCTGGTGAAATTTCACAAACTTTCTGTCTTCTTCGAAAAAAAAAAAACATCTACAAAGTGTTCACGGGTCATGCAATCGCCATCTTTGATGACGTAGCGACAAATAAAATGGGTGAAAAATCCAATTCCAAATAAATTATAAAACATCAATGTTTTTGTTATTGTTGTTTGAATTCTTAACGTTACATGTATAAGATGTGTGTTCATCTGTTCGTGTCGTTGTCATGTCTTGTTAGGGTTTTAGGTGGCTGTGTGTGTTGCTTTTCGTCCCTTGTGTCTCGGAGACAAGAAGTGAAAAGTAATCACACACATACCAACCCAAAACAAGACGTGACAGTGGTTCTGTGCTAGCTCTCTGTTTCATACCGTTAGTTTCCTCTTGTTCTCCTGCGTTTCAACATGGATAGATTTTGTATGCTAGGTATTCATTTTAAGACATTAATAAATAATTTTCTTATAATTCTGTCTCACATTGTGTGCTTCTTGACATCTTCCCTACAATATTGGGATACTTTGACCAATTTTAAAGGGTTTAGTTTGTAGTTTTGTGAGGACCGTGGAACGAATAAGAGAATTTACAACATTTTCAAGTTACGAAAAAAGTTCTAGAACCAATAATTCCGTAAGTAGAGGTACAACTGTATTTGAAAATAAACACTGAAAGAAGACAAGGTTTAAGAAAAATGTTAAAACTGTAAATCTATGAGGCACAGGAAGTTTTGCTTGGAACAACAACAAATAATTAATGCTTACGTGAACAGGTAGAGATCCTGTCTCTCAATATTTGGTAGTGTAAGAAGTGAAGAATCATGCAGCCAGCAGCCTTGGACAATCATCTGCATTAGGTTGCAAATACTTAAAGTTGTGACAAGCCAGCCTTCATTGGCAGCTACATCAAGCAATGCCTATGTAGATAAAACAGAAACTTGTGGGTGGAAAGTTTCAGTGAATGTTAACGTTCAATTTCCTTTGTGGTACCAAGATACTGTTGAAATTTGTTGAAACAAATAGACTAGAATCAATGCAACAATGGTCTTCAAGTACACTATGGTGCAAAGAAGGGCTGGTACCTCTATGGTGGTACATTTGATGCAAAGATAAGTTGTAAATTATAAATTCTAGAACTACTGTTTAGCTTTAACAAGGACAGGATGTGATTAATTTTACCAACCACCATGTCTCATTTAACATTAAATAATTAGGCCATAAGTGAGGACAATAGAGAAAACAAAATCAAAATACAGTGGAGTCTCCGTTTTCGAATGTACCAGACTTAAAGAAATTGGAGTTCGAATTAAAGTGTGAAAAGGTTTTGGCTAATGATTTCTAACGAAAATCCAGAACTGGAACTCCCCCGACAAAAGCCGTAAAAAACATAATGCAAGCAGGTCGACCAGCTGAAACATGACCACAGTGGTACCTTGAGATACGACCGTAATGTGTTCTGGGATGGGGCTCAAATGTCGATTTACTCGTATCTCAAATCACCATTTCCCATAGAAACAAACTACATACAAATTAATTAGTTCCTACCCCCTGAAAAAACACAAAAACAGGATATTACAATGGAAAAACATATTTTATTGATTTTATTTCACTATCTACTAACAGAGTAAAAGATAACTAGTGGTTATGATGTTTAATAATAAAATAAAAATAACCGGAGAGTTAGTGGATGGGGGGGAAAGAGAGAGAGAGTAAATTAAACAGACTTAGATTCCTACAGACACAATCTTAAAAAGTTCTAACCTTAGGTTACACTAAACTTAAACTTTCTTATGCAAAAGCCAAGGCAAAGAGGTTAATGTATTCCACTCTGGTTTCCAAAGCGAACTTCCTGCTTTTTCATCCGTATTAATAATAATTAATCGGACATAGGCTTTGTCAGCATCATTGACTCGACAAAAGCCTAATTGTAATCACACCCAGCTGCGTCTGACCAAATTGGTATTGGAATTGACGAGCCAGCAAAATCACGCGTTAGTTACTCATGTTTTTCGATTATTCCGTGTCTAATATCGATTGTCATCACATGCCTTTTCTTCACCCTACAATCTATTGCACCGGCTTGCTTTGGATCCATCCCTTAATTCTGCACTGACTAATGAAAAAAAAACATAAAAAAAACACGGAATAAATGCAATGCTTTGTCCAGTGTTCGTAGATCTTTGCACAGAGAGACAGTGCAGTAAAATCAGAAGTACGCTTTCGTGGCCTGGCCAACTAGATGTTTCAAATGTTCGTATCTAAAAATTTCTCTCGTATCTCAATGTAAATATTTGCTCGGAAATTTTACGCGTATCTCTTATCCCTCGTATGTCGAGGAATTACTGTATGTGGTCTGCAAGATTAACATACATGTAAATAAAATGAATCATTAATCCCATATTGCGATCGATCTGTTTGAGCCAGGACTAGCCATGACACTGGGAATGAAATTAAGACCATGATTCTCTTAGTTGATTTTTCTTAATACAGTGGTACCTCGAGATACGAGCGTAATGTGTTCCGGGGTTGAGATGGTATGGCAATTTACTCGTAACTCAAATGAATGTTTACCATATAAAATGAACTAAAAACAAATGAATTAGTTCCAACCCTCTGAAAAAAAACAGGATAATGGATTGGTTATTGGATCGGTTTGTTAAGAAGTTCTTAATCCAGCAGCAGATGGAAGAGGATAGTCAAAGGTGGGAGAGTTTGTCAGCCAGAATGTCTGGTATTATAGTGTTCAAGGCTGAGCTATAGTTAAAGAAAAGCGAGGTTCCCATGGTGCTCCACGTGGCTCAGGGCTGTGTGTAGAGCTACGGCGATGGCGTTCTCTTTGGACTTGTTTGATCTATAAGCAAACTGTTGAGGGTCAACTAAGGGAGGGATTGTATTCCAGATGTGGTGGTGACCGACTTTTCTAAGCACTTCATGATCACAGTCGTAAGTGCAACAGACCTATAATCATTCAGGCAGTCAATGGCTGGCTTTTTAGGGACAGGGATAATGGTGTATTGTTGCAGGGGAACAATTGAAAACATTTGAGAAAACCCCAGTCAGCTGGTCAGCACAGGCTTTGAGCACCTTCTCAGGTACTCCGTCAGGGCCAGCAGCCTTCTTGGTGTTCACAGTCCGCAGTACCGGTCTCACTTCATGTTCCTGAAGCTTCAGTGTACTGCTGCAGGGTGGTGGATGTGTTGAGACTGAATCTGTTTTGTCAGTCTCAAAGCGGGCAAAGAAACTGTTCAGTTCCTTTGCTAGTGAGGCATCTGCATTAACAGACACATTATTGTAATTGCTAATGTGTCATATTCCTTGCCACAACTTCTTTAGGTTATTTACTGTGAATTGCTCCTCAATTTTCCTTGTGTATGCTGCCTTAGCCTTTTAATGCCTCTCTTCAGGTCTGCTCTGCCAGTGCTGTATTGTATTTTGTCCCGACCTGAAGGCGGTGTTACGGCATTTGATGAAGGCTTGTGTCTCACTGGTCATCCAGGGTTTTTGGTTAGGAAAAATGTTTATTAACAGTGACCGTGTCCATACAGTTTTTGATGTAGGAAAGTACAGTGTCTGTGTAGTCGTGGAGGTTGAGGTGTTCAAAAAGTTTCCAAATGGTGCAGTAAAAACAGTCCTGCAGCTGAGAAAGGGCGTCCTCGGGCCATGTTTTTGCTATCTTTATTTGTGGCCTTGTTAGCCTACGGAGTGGGGAGTATGAGGGGGTGAGGGACAGGCAGAGATAATCGGATCCAGCAAGATGAGGGACGGGTGTGGATCTATAAGCATGTTTGATGTTAGAATAAACATGTTCTAGAGTTTAATCTCCTCTGGTGTGACACTTCACATACTGGATAAATTTAAGCAGAACAGTCTTTAAACATGCTTTGTTGAAGTGACCGGCGACAATAAAGATTCCATTGGGGTGGTTAAGCTGCTGTTTGTTTACAGTTGCTAGCAGGAGGCTAAGTGTCAGAAAAGGCAGCAGTGGGTGTGGGTTTTCAATCAAACTTGTTAGAGGAAACCTTCCACCAAGCTGGTATCTTAGAAGTGCAATCAGTGGATTGCAGTCAGGTGTTTTTTTCAGCAAAAAAACTCATTGGTTATACTGTTTGTGTTGGATTGGTTGGAACAAAAAACAGCACCCACAGCGGGCCTCAAGGACTGGTATGGAGACCTCTGATCCAAACAGGTATAGTTGACGTTAATGTCCGGTTTTGATGAAAAATTTGCGACAAAACCCAAAATATATGAACAAATTGCATTAGTAGGGAGAGCCTTTAGCCGCTGCATTTGGGGGTTCTCAGGCAAATGCATTAAAAAAAACAACTACTTAGACTGTTTTAAATTTCAGGGCTGATCTGGACTGTTATCTATTCACTCACTCTATAGACTCAAATTATCATACCTGACAGATTCGGATGGCATTGTCGAGAACTGTCTTGGTATCAGTTGAATAGTCACTGCATGGTAACTGTGTATGGCTGAAGTGAGCCTGAAACAGCAAGTGGGTCTTAGTATGAGCACTATCAAATGAGTGGGGGTTGACCTTCAAGGGGAGCTGTTCAGCAAGTTGGCTGTTAAGTTGGTCTTCATTGTGTCTCACAGGGAGCTCTGCATACTCCTCTGCGTCCTGTTTCAAACAGATCAAAAAATACAAACCGTTACAATTTATACCACGTGTTCTGGTGCGTGTCATTTTATTTTTGGTGTCATCAACAGGACAAGCACGTCTAAGAGTCAAGACTGGCACTGGTGTCTTTAGGTCACTGTGTTGTTATTTCTGAGCACTTAAATTGATCACCATGTTTTCACAGGTAGGCAAGCTTTGGCTCAGAAGTCAAAGAAATGTTAGACTTTTTTGTTCAACGGCCATCACCCAAAATAATAGTGTAGGCCAGGAGTAACTAACCCAAAATGTTGAAAGCGTCATATTGAACAAAAAAAGTAAAAAGCCTTATAATGAAGGCAACGCATGCTGTATATATCTATATTAACCTACTATGAAAATGACAAAGTTGGCTACAAATACTTCATTATGATTAAATGTTTATTTTCCCTGCAGTGCATTCTGTAGAGAACGATGCACAACGTGACTGCTGTGTTGTATAGTGTCAACTCAGGTTTACCTTCATTACAATGTTAATGCATAATGTTTTATTGCTTTGATAATATTAAAGAAATCCAGATTTTAATGTCATTTTCATTTTGAGGATTCGACAAAACCAGAGCAAAATGGAAAGTGTATATTGATCATTGTTCACAATTTTGTCTTCTGCGAATGGTTTTCGATGCTTTGTTATCTGCCAGGTTGCAACAAAACTTGCAGCAGTTGTGGAGTGTGAAGACGCAATCCACTTCTTAATTCTATTTTTGCAATCACACTTTCGCAAATGTAGAATGCCTTACCTGGAAATGTCCACATGACTCATTTTGTTATTTGATAACATTTCGCTACAAAGCAAACATTCAAACAATCATTTTGCATTGGCAATGAATACAAATAATTTGGCCCAAGAAAAATTTAATATATTTCTCTTCAACATTTTCAAACATTTTTGAAAAAGCTCCAGAGAAATACCAGGATAGCGCTATAAAGCCATATGCGGCTCCAGAACCAAGGGTTGCTTTGTCGATCCCTGGTGTATGTTGTTTTATTGTAAATCAAAACAATTCACTGAGGTCTTCAATGGGAGAGACCGTGACCGGAGGTTTGGCCGACGGATATTTGGTCGCTGGACATTTTTATGGACATTTCGTTGAACGGACATTTCATTGCTGGATTTGCTCGCTCTCAAAATTATAATCATGAGAAGAGAGTTAACTGTTGAAAGCGATCAACCATGTAATCTCTCGCTCTCAAAATTATAATCATGATAGAGAGGAAGTGAGTTTATAATTACATTGAAAATGTAAGAGCATTAATATCTAAACATCTAATATCAAAATAATCAATAAGTTGCATATTATTGGCGTATGTGTACATGTTATTCGTATCTGGATTCGCTCGCTCTCAAAATTATCAATAAATTGCGTATATTGGAGTGTGTGTTCATGTTATTCGTCGCCGGTTTCGCTCGCTTGCGGATTCACTCGCTCTCAAAATTATCAATAAGTTGTGTATTATTGGCGTGTGTGTACATGTTATTCGTCGCCGGATTCACTCGCTCCCAAAATTATAATCATGAGAGACTTTGTAAATGTCAGAGCATTAATACCTAAATATCTAACATCAAAATTATCAATAAAAATGGTGTATTATTGGTGTGTGTATACATGTTATTCATCGCCGGATTCGCTCGTATTGGCGTGTGTGCAAGTTTTTCAAACTACGGCCCGCGGGCCATATATGGCCCGTTCGGCTTTTTAATCCGGCCCGCCGATGTTGTCCAAATTATAGTAAAAATAAATTACCTAATTTATTTCCCTTTGCCCTGCAATACCCTCGTTTCCCCGATAGATGACGCACTAGTCTAGACCTTTCTTGGAGGGTAACTTGGAGAACAACATGCCGCAAATCACTCTCAATTTTAAGACTGCTTTCTTTCGTTGAATAAAAATATGTTCTTAATGTTGAAAGTAAATTTAAAAATACATTTTCAACTTCAATTGTGTCCTTTTTCTAAAATCTAAAATTCTTAAATAACATGTACACGCCAATAATACGCAGCTTATTGATAATTTTGATATTAGATGTTTAGATATTAATGCTCTGACATTCACAAAGACTTTCATGATTATAATTTTGTAACTTATTGATACTTTTGAGAGCGAGCGAATCTGGCGATGGATAACATGTACACAGACCAATAATATGCAATTTATTGATAATTTTGATATTAGATATTTATGCTCTTACATTGTCAATGCAATTACAAATTCACTCTCTCTTTCATGATTATAATTTGGAGAGCGAGAGATTACCTGGTTGATTTCTCTCAACAGTAAACTCTCTCTGTCATGATTATAAATTCGAGAGCAAGAGATTACCTGGTTGATTGCTCTAAACAGTACTCTCTCCGTCATGATTATAATTTTGAGAGCGAGCAAATCCGGCGACGAAACGTCTGTTCGACAAAATGTCCAGCTGCAAATCAGTCGACCAAATGTCCAGCAGCAAATCAGTCGACCAAATGTCCAGCAGCAAATCCGTCGACCAAATGTCCGTTCGATGAAATGTCGACAAAACGTCCATTTGACGAAACGTCCGGGGACCAAACGTCCATTCGACGAAACGTCCGGGGACCAAACGTCCATTCGACGAAACGTCCGGGGACCAAACGTCCGTCGACCAAACGTCCGGGTATCGGGAGAGACAGATGTGTCGGGGGAAAAAGCTCATCACTTACCACATTGGCCAAAATAAATGAAATTTGTTTACGCAATGAAATCCAAAAATTATATTTGTTCCCCATTAAGTTATACATTTTCTCAGTTTCATATTTGGTTCTGTCAATATTGTTCTATGTGATTAAAATACTGATATTCGTCAAGTCCAAATCATTGCATTCAGGTTCTATTTATAATATATTCGGTATGATAACTGATTTGAAATCCAGTTTCTATTCCACTACATTCCATAAAATTCATTTAAATGTTTAGTCTCACACTGAAAATTGGTTACATATTGAAGTAGTATTGAAAATACGCACCGTTAGAATGGAAAGTATCTCGTGGATGGGAAGTTCTGCCCCCAGTCTTTCTTTAAACAAGCGGATTGTCTGGTGCTTCAGGTAATAATACGATGCAATGCGACCATAGGTCAGTGGCTCAATAGACTGGTCATCCTTGAGCATCAGAGAAAGTTCCAAAGTCACGCACAAAAAAATTCACTCAATAGCATTATTCAACAAAAACACACAACTCGTATTAACTCAACAAAAACACACGTCTTCTATTAACAAAAAAAAAACACACCTCTTTTATTTCAATGCAGTATGAGCACTCTAAGTCCTGTAGACTCCTTTCCACTAGGCCGGAGAGGTATTTGTTCATGGAATCATGACTGATATTGTCCAACCTGTAATAACTGACAGATTACAAAGTCATTTAAAGTGGTGAATTTTAACATAATTTAATCAATAATGAAAAAAAAATTCAAAGCACAATTTAATATAAACTGAATCAATGTTAATAAGTGGAGCATGTAGAAAAAATATGCATATAGATGGATGGATGTATATATATTTAAGCCATCCCGGCTAGTTGACACCTTAAAAGCTGTAAATGTGTCGACGAACAATGTTGATAAAATAAATACAGTGCAGGCGTGGTGTGTAGACATGAATTGTTGGAGGCTCAGGAGGGGAAGGGGACCGAGGTAAAATGAAACAACCAAAATAGTCCAATGTATTGGCGTATTTGAAAGAGCTGTGTACAGCTTCGTAAAGACAGGTTGGCGTACCACAGCAGCACATCGGCCATGAATGAGGACCGGAAGCATTGTCACCCAAGTGTACTGCTGGAAAATGACATAAAGCAAAAGGCTGGAGAATTGTAAATCATGCATCATCTAATGACATGGTTTTACAGAAGTGGCCTATTTCAAGATAACGGAAGACAAAAATTGTAGACGTAAAAAGGAAACTCCTAATGTTTATTTGGCACAGATAGACTATGGCAAAACTGAGAAATTATCATTTTAATTCGATGGTAGAAAATATACTGAGTACAAGACACCAAAGGGCCTATGACAATTCACTTCTGAGTATTTTTCGCAGTTGGTATTTAAGGATTTTGGTCAATTTGTTGGAATAGCATGGCAATGTCATAGTTAATTGAGGGTATAGTTTTAGTTTTAATATCTCACATCCAAAGAAATGTAAAACAGAGTTTCTAAATGATATTCAGTTCTGAGCACCCATGTTTCTGCATTTATATTTAAACATTGTACCATTTTTACGGCACTAGAAAGCGCCCTGGTGTATAACGCAAGCCAGCAATGAATGGCATATCTTAAAATAAATAGCTGTTGAATTTGTATTATAGACACATTAGATGAGGCTGTAGTACAGTGGTACCTCTACTTACGAAAGCCTGCAAATACTTTTTTCAGGTCACGAAACACTTTTTGCATGATCATATTGGATCTGAATTATTTTTCTATTCCTAGATTTTTTAATTCACGTGTATTTTGACCATATTATTTTAATGTAGAGTTGTATCTTATGAATGTCAAATGGTAAAAAAATACTCAGAATTTTCCTCGTATGTTGGAACACTCATATGTCGAAGTTTAACTGTAATTATATTCGTTGACTACTCATTCCTTACTTATTTATTGATTATTTTTGCGTTCACTTTATGCTGAAGCTCATCTCATCTTCTGAACTGCTTTATCCTTCTTAGGGTTGCAGGGGGTGCTGGAGCCCATCCCAGCTGACTCTGGGCCAGAGGCGGGGAAACTCGGTTTGAAGGGCACAAGGAGACGGACAACCATTCACACTCACCACTGTACTGTTATCCCTCAATTATCGCAATTAATGTAGACCAGACATTGCCATAATAAACTATTTTCAAAATAAATAAATAAATTATATATATATATATATATATATATATATATATATATATATATATATATATATATATATATATATATATATATATACATATACATATATATATATATATATATATATATATATATATATATATATATATATATATATATATATATATATATATATATATATATATATATATATATATATATATATATATATATGTATATATATATAATTTATTTATTTACGAAGAATATGTGAATTTCCTTTGTCTTCTTTTGAATAAAAAAAAATATCCATCCATCCATCCATCCATCCGCACGCACGCACGCACGCGCGCGCACACACACACACACACACACACACACACACACACACACACACACACACACACACACACACACACACACACACACACACACACACACACACACACACACACACACACACACACACACACACACACACACACACACACACACACACACACACACACACACACACACACACACACACAAACACACACACACACACACACATGTCGGCCATTTTAGGAACAGACCCATTCGCTCCTATTAAAAGAGTCAATAGAATTTGTTCTTTAAAAGGACAATAACAAATATCAGCATCCATTCAGAATCGTAGCCACATCAATAAAAACCAAACAGTTAATAGGGTAATTTAGTGGAGTCACTCAGTGCCCCCAAGAACTCGTCTGTTGCAAGATGTCTTCCTATTTGTTATGAAGAATCAATGTGACACCTGAGTTGTAATGTCATGTTGATTCTCTTTGGGGTCTTTCCAAACGTGTAGCGCTCAAAGGAGGAATCGTTTCGTGCGCAGTGTTTAGAGACGAGCACATGCCCAAATTTTAACGTGTTTGTGTTGCCAAGCGAGTTTTTGCTGTTTTATTTTCTTTAATAAAGAATATGTAAATTTCCTTTGTCTTCTTTAATAGTGGTTAAGGTTAGTTGTTGAGGTTAGGCAAACTGTCTGGCGACTAAGCATCCGGCGATGAAGTGTCTGTCGACAAAATGTCCGGGTACCATCAAAATGTTGTTTATTTCCGTCTAGCCCAGGGGTGGCCAACCCGCGGCTCCCGAGCCGCATGCGGCTCTTTGCCCGGTTTCATGCGGCTCTTACGTCCATATCAAAGTTTGTATTTGTGTTTTATTTTTATTTGCGTGTGCGCTTCGCTTGAGTTCAATGCGGTATTTTCGTCCAATGCGCATGTGCTTGGGATGAAAATACCTCAAAGTTTCCCAGTAGGAGCAAGGTCATTTGAGTAAACGTTTTTAACAGAGTGGGAGAGCTCCCGTGAACCAGAAGCGACAATGAACGGCGTCGCGCACACAAAAAGTATCCCAAAGATCGAGCGTCGGCTGAAAAAGCCACACCCCCTGCGAGGCAGACCAAGGCGAGAGTGCTCAACCGGGAGCAGCCAATAGGAGAGCGAGGTGTACACCCACGTGGTGGGCGCGCTAGTTAAAAGCCATTCATAATAAATGACAGCTCACAAGGAGCGAATGTTGCGCAAAAATAGGCTCTGATTTTATGACAGAAGTCCCACTAAGTAACATGCATAGTAAAAGAAAAAAGCTATTGTAAATTATGATATTTTTGTTGGTGGACTTGGTTGAACTGAGAGTTTGTCTGTGTGAGACAGTGCACAGAATGTTCATTGTTGATAATGACTGGCCTGTGCTGTTAGTACTGTAGGAGTCAATTTATGTCATTACTATGCTGGTGTGTGACATTTACAATAAATCTGGCTGAGCAAATGTATGTGTGTGATGTGGCTCTTTGCGGTAATACAGTAAAAAATGTGGCTCTTTGCGGTAACACAGTAAAAAATGTGGCTCTTGGTCTCTGACTGGTTGGCCACCCCTGATTACATAGACGTAATTTACTCAAGGCCTTCACTTCAGAGGAATACACATTACCTTTATATTTTACACTTCTACAGTTCCACCTTTAAAATTCCTTCAGTTCTGTGTTGAAATGGAGTGTCACAAATTCCGTGTCAGATCCTAACCTGGGGTTCATCACCAATCGTCTGAAAAAGTAAGTCCAGGTGATGTAGTCCATTGCATCTTGCTTGGAGGAAATGGTCCCTGCTCCAATCTCAGCATTCAAATGGTCAGACAGCACACTAAGGAGGCTAGGGGGGAGCGGAGGTGAAAACCTTTAAGCTTACTTGAACAGAAAGGCATTTTCACATTAGCAGCAGTCCAGTGTGAAAAGAACGCGTGGCAAAGCACAAGACCACTATATAAACAAAGTAACATAGTTGTGCCATAGACGCACGTGGCTAGGAAGGTAAGTGTGGTGATCCCAGCTAACTTACTGTAGTCCCAAGAAGGAATACAGTTACTTTTCACATTCCTGCAGCGTTTAAATTGGATTGGATTGAATAACTTTATTCATCCCGTATTTGGGAAATTTCATTTTTCACAGTAGCAAGTGGGTGAGGATGCAGAAATAGGAAAGGCATTTTAGACTATTTACTTACCATATTTTCTCGCATATAAGCCGCCCCCTTATAAACTGCACACTTAAGATTGCATTTAAATCGTTGAATTTTTATTTCTCGCATATAAACCAAGCCCTAATTCACAATTATCACTTCCATATTCCTTGTTTTAATAGGGAGTACAAATGTGTTACTTATCGCATGTGATATTTCTCAGATACTGTATGAATCAAAAGAACATTATTAGGGTCAATATCAAGAGAGTTAGTAATTCATCCAGTAATGGTTGTTTTTTTACTGCAAAACAGAAAATAACTACAAATAGTAAAGGTTAAATTGCCGACATTTACCGGTGAAAAAGGGTATAGCACTTGATTCAGTAATCATTTTTATCAGTTACAAATGTTGCTTATTTGTGAGAAAATACGGACTAATTATTTATTTGAATGATTGTATCCTATTATTGAATGATTTTTGCAATACTGATTCTAATAAAAATATTGACCATTAGAAGTATTGTTTGCAAGAGCAGTGAGTTCTAATTGCTGTATATAAATTTGTGCAATGCAAGACTGCAAATACCTTTTCATTTACAAAAAAATGTTTAACTACTCTCTTGTTCTTTATGTTTTTGTTGCAGATTTTTTTAACTACCAGAAAAACACTAACAATAATAGAAAAAAAATGAAAAGCATCAACAGCAATGTGATTCTTCTATTGGACAGATCAATCGGTCCTAGCTCACCCTTCTATTTTTTGTAATTATAAAAGAAAAATGAACAAGTAAAACAAGGTTTACATAGATTGCAAGGCTAAGCAATCAGGTCTTGGTCTCACCTGGATTCAACAGGAAAAGGTTCGTAGAGAAACTTCTTGTAGAAATCTTTTTTGATGTCATGGACAAGAATTACTGCTTTGCCCTGGTCATCAAACTGAGGACGACCTGCTCGTCCCATCATCTGCAAAACATCTTCAGAAACACAATGAAAATGATGTCTTAATTTGTAGTTAATTTCTGTGAATTTATAGGCTGTGTAACCACAAAATTCCCTGGTGATGCGAATAGAATTAAATAACAAATAAAACTAGAGCTTCAATGAGCTATAATGGGCCTTCAAACTCCTGGCCATATTAGTGCTTAGATTTATGGAAACACAGGGGCAAAATGAACAAACTACAGTAAAACCTTGACATACAAGTGTCCAAACATACGAGATTTGAGGTACAAGGAAAATTCTGAGCAAATTTTTGCCTTGAGATAAGAGACCATTTTTAGATATGAGCATACCAGATGCGGTAGATCGTTTGAGAGTAAGATTTGATCCAGTCTGTTGCTCTCCGTCTGGACTGAACAATGTTTCCTTTGTACTGCGACATTGCAGTGTGTACAGTGTAATACTTATTTTGAACATGCATATTTGACTCTTTCTTGTGTGGTGCCGGCAGTGTAATACTTATTTTGAACAAGCATATTTGACTCTTTCTTGTGTGGTGCCGGCAGTGTAATACTTATTTTGAACATGCATATTTGACTCTTTCTTGTGTGGTGCCGGCAGCTTTGACTAACATAAACGAGTTGTCACAGCTGCTCGCTAAGTCGTTCTTTTCACCTTCAACACATGAAGACGCGTGTGGCAACTACGCTTCAATTTGGTGCCCTTTGTTGGCAATGTCTCAGCTCCCCTCCCTCTGAGTGAGGAGCCACCACCAACAAAAGTTTGTGTATTTTAAGAACATTTGTTCTGAACCATTTGTTTCAGATCCACTGTCATTATTTTGTGTGTATAAACTGAATTTGGTGTTTAAAAGGTATTTTTTTTTAGACTTGAATCTCGAAAAAGAGGCGGTTGTCTTGAATTCGGGCCAATTTGGTACTTTGTCGCGTTACCAAATGCTGCAATTACAGCTGAGAGTCACATGGAGTATGTCTCTCAGTTTTGCTCATCGAGACTCAAATTCTTGCCCATTCTTCCTTGGTTTTGCCTTATGTTATGGATCATTGTCCGGCTGGAATATAAATCGTTTGCAACTCCAACAGGTTTTCTTCCAGAATGGTCCTGTATTTGGCTCCATTCATCATCCCACCAATTTTAACCATCTCCCCTGTCTCTTCTGAAGAAAAGCAGGTCCAATTCTTGAGGCTCCCACCACCATGTTTGACAGTAGGGATGACGTGTTCAGGGTGATGAGCTGTGTTGGTCTTAAGGGCAAATAGATTGTTTTGCATTATGGGCCAAAAAATCCATTTTGGTTTCATCTGATCGAAACACCACTATGGACTTGTTTGGTGTGTTTCCAAGGTGGCTTGTGGCAAACATTAAAACAGGACATTTTTTGGATATCTTAGGACAATGGCTTTCTTGAGTTTGAGTTTCATTTATATAATAAATGAAACTCAAACTCAAGAAGGTCATTTGAAGAATTTAGATGTCATTCTTTCAGAAATGGCTTTCTTTTGGGTGCTCTTCCATAAAGGCCAAATTTGTACAGTACAAGACTGATTGTTGTCCTATGGACATACTCTCACCAACTCAATACTTCATCCAGAGTGAACATAAGCCTTTTGGGTTACTTAATGTACTTGATCATTGTCCCACCCTAAAGGCTCCTATAGGGGTCAAATATTCGCTAGCCTCTTGGCGGCATCTGTGATCACTATTCTGTTTCTTCTAAGTGAAAGTGTAGGGTGATGTCTGGGCCTTGGTAGATTTATAATGGTTTTATACTTCTTTCATTTCAATATGATTGATTGCTTGTACAGTACTCCTTGAGATGTTTAAAGCCTGGGAAATATTTTGTTTCCAAATTCGGCAGGGCACAAGTAGACTGACAACCATACAACCATACAATCAGGCTACCATGCATGTTTTTGGAATGTGGGAGGAAATGGGAGTTACCTAGGAGAACATAATAATCGGATAATAATCGGACATAGGCTTTGTCATCATTGACGCGACAAAAGCCTAATTGTCATCATACCCAGCTGCGTATGACGAAATTGGTAGTGCTACTTCATAAGGTGCGTTTTCCCGGCAAAATACCCAAATTGTTATGATCGCGCCGCGTAGTGCGACACGATCGGAGGGGAAGTTGAACCCGGAAGCAGAGTCGCCAAAGTAAAGGGAAATGGGAAGGCAGATCTGTTGCTCCTGAAGGTTGATTTAATAAACGTGGTAACATAACAAACAACTTAGCTTGATCTCTCTTGACAAACGAAATGAACATGCGGTGTGGCGTCAATGGAAACGGCAATGACTACGAGGAAAAACAGGAACGAAACCAGAACGATCCGACGGCGTTCATAGAAAACCATAATGCTTAAATACCAAAAATAATCTAATCACGTAACTAGCCACAGCTTATAATTATCGTGACGTCATGCCAGGAGAGGCAATCCAGCCACTCCTGACACAAATAAGTGATAATTTCAGACTCGTAATTTGGCATTCTGCCGTGAGGGATACATTGCATCCACCCCAAGCGGATCATTTACCTCTCACTGTCTCTCACCTACCTTCAGTTAGCCAGGGAGGCAGATCACTGCCCACCGTTTTTTCATGTTTCCTCAACCCGAAGTTATTACACGGGAGGGCTTGTGTCGTGTTACAGCAAGTTTAGAATCCTGATGGATGTGGGAAAAAACGGTCCTTAAGCCTATTTGTCCGTACTTTGTGAGACCTATAGCGTCTGCCGGAGGGCAATAGCTGGAACAGGTTGTGACCAGGGTGGTATGGGTCCTCGATAGTGTTCCTGGCTCTACGGAGGTAACAAGGGCTGGCAATCTCTTCCAGTGAGGGCAGAGAGCAGCCGACAATCTTCTGGGCAGTGTTAATCACTCTCTGCATGGCCTTTTTGTCTGCTGCAGTGATTCCAGCGTACCACACTGTGATGCAGTATGGCATGACGCTCTCCACAGTGGCTCTATAGAAGGTTACCAGAAGCTTAGTGTCCAAGTTGTTCCTCCTGAGTACCCTGAGGAAATGAAGAGTCGTTTCTGGGCCTTCTTCACTACTGCCGTGGTGTTTGTAGACCAGGAGAGCTTATCCGTGACCTGGACCCCTAGGAATTTAAAGGATTGGACCCTGTCTACACATACTCCATTTATTAGGGGAGGGGCCAGATATAAGATGTGTTTGCGAAAGTCCAGGATTATTTCTTTGGTTTTCGTGGCGTGGAGTGTGAGATAGTTCACCGAGCACCACGAAGACAGTTTGTTGACCTCATCTCTGTAGGCCTCCTGTCATGAGCCCGTCCACAGTGGTGTCATCGGCAAATTTGAGGGTGGAGTTAGACTGGTGGGTCGGTGTACAGTCGTATGTATACAGGGAGTACAGAAGAGGACTCAGTACACAGCCTTGAGGGGAGCCAGTGCTCAGTGTAATGGAGAAAGAGAAGTGGGGACGAAGTCTAACAGTTTGTGCTCGGTTGGTTAAGAAGTTCTTTATCTAGCAGCAGATGGAAGAGGACAGTCCAATGTGGGAGTTTTTGTCAGTCAGAATGTCCAGTATTATAGTGTTGAAGGCTGAGCTATAGTCAATGAAAAACATCCTCACGTAATTCCCATGGTGCTGCAGTGGGCTCAGTGCTGTGTGTTGAGCAATGGCGATAGCATCCTCAGTGGACCTGTTTGCTCTATAAGCAAACTGGTGAGGGTCAACTGAGGGAGGGATTGTATTCCTGATATGGCGGGCTACCAACTTTTCAAAGCACTTCATGATTACAGGCGCGAGTGCAACAGGCTGTCAATGGTTGGCTTTTTGGGGACAGGGATAATGGTGGCAGATTTCAGGCAGGATGGAATGATGGATTGTTGCAGGGAACAATTGAAAATGTTTGTGAAAACTCCAGCCAGCTGGTCAGCACAGGCTTTGAGCACCTTCCCAGGGGCCCGTCGGGGCCAGCAGCCTTCCTGATGTTCACAGACCGAATTACCACAGAACATGCAAACTCCACACAGGTGGACGGATCTGGATTGGAATCCAGGGCCTTGAAGCTGTGAGGCCGACGCACTAGGCACGACCCAGTTTAATTCGTTTCAGACGTAGAACCACTGAAGGCCTAGGTTTGAAACGCACGACCTGCCATTGATGTATAATAAAGGCTCTCCTCGTAGCAGTCACCCCTTGGGCCTTGAAATGTCATTCTACATAAATATTTTTTTCAATTATTTTTTTCTCCCGAAAAGGACTAACAAACTATGCATAAGACTGAAACACATCAAATAAGTTTAACCTGTGATGGGGTAGTCCACGTAACGTCTGGTTTTTCCATCATAGTATTCAGTTCCTTTGACAACCACTAGATGAGCAGGAAAGTTTACACCCCAAGCCAGAGTGCTTGTGGCAATCAAAACCTGAGAATGCAGACAACTGTGGTCAGTTGAACATTTTTTATAGAATTTACACTTGTGGAGAAAGATATTTCTGTTGCACTGGGCCATCATAGCCTCAACAAGAGAACAAACAATGTCGTTTCTATAAAATTTATATAAATTACATCCAGCTCCGCAGAGAGAACATATTTTCTCAGTGATTTGATTTATAGCAGCGGAAAAGCACAATAAAACTGAGAACACACGCAACTGGACGGACTAGTGGATTAATTTGGATGTTGTGACCAATGTCAAATGCCTTCCGGTACACCAGAAATCGTCATATCAGGCATCAATCCCGGGATTGAATATCAGATTGTGACATACATAAATTAATTGAATGCCGTTCTTGTCAATATACAAGTTGCTTAATCACACAAATAAGTAGTCATAAAATAATTTATATATAATAAAAATTATGGTAACATGACTTCCGATTTAACAATCAGAACGCCAGTCTTAAATAACTCGATCCCCCATTGGTGTTTTCTGGGTATTCATGTTGGAGCAGTCTATAATTTATATCAAATTAAAATAAACTTGGTATTAGGTAAAAAAAAAATAAAAAAATCTTCCTAATGTGTGCTCCATAGTCCATGCACCATATTTCTACTCCTACAGTATACACACACACACAACCACACACACAACCATACACACAACCCCACACATAACCGCACATACCACACACATAACCACACACATAACCACACAAATAACCACACACATACACACACACACATACACTTACACATACACAAACACATACACATTACACATACATCATTGATCAAGCCCTTTAAACTACCATTCTGCCAGTGATTTGTAATGACTAAATCATTAGGCCAGTGCCATATAGTTTTACCTGGATCTTGCAGTTGACAAAGAGTTCCTCCACAGTCTTTCTGTCTCGTTCATGCAGGCCAGCGTGGTGCATCCCAATTCCAAATGCCAAAGTTAATTTCAAGTTAGAATCCCGTACTGTGGCAATTATGTGTTCTATCTAGAGATGGACCAAAAGTAAAAAATAATAAGTTAATAAAATTACATTAATAATTCATTGAAGATGATGTAACTTCTTATAGGAATGGGAGATCACGAGGCTCATTTTGAATTACTCATTTGATTTAAATAGTGATATCTTGTTATTATCTAATATTGTTTTCCATTTTCTGCCATGTGTTCTGGTTTTGTGCTGCATTTTAAGGAATTAGAGCCGAACACCCTATCATCTATTGAAGGTTTCTTATTGTAATTATCCTTTTAATTAAACTACACTGTTCTTTGAAACAATTTATCGGCACACGCCTTCTCCTTGCCCAAATTGAAAGTCTGTATTTTACGAATGCTGGTTATTGGTGGTTTTCTGAGAATCTGCTGCACCTACTGGTAAACTAGAAAATGTGGGAGTAGAAAACAGACTACAAACATGGAAATCTGCTTCGTTACATTGAAGTGCTCATAATTTGATTACTATTGGAGAACGTGACTGAGTTACATTGCTGTAATGTGTGTGTGTGTGTGGTGCGTGGTGTGCGATAGGAAGTTAGGAAGGAGGGATGGGGAGAGGGGGAGAGGGAGAGAGGGGGAGAGATGGAGAGATGGAAAGATAGATAGATAGATATGCTTCCGTTTAACCACTCGATGTTTGATGTGAGACTATAAATATTACTTGAGTTAAATTTCAGTTTGCTTTGTTTTAGACCATACCTCTCTCTCGTCCTGATGCAGCCACTGCTTAGGGTTGTCTTCTGTCGCTAGGTACGCGATGAGGTCCAGGGCTGTCAGTCGGGTTTGACGTCGAGATGAGACAAAGATAAGCACTGGCTTTGCTGGAGAATGACTACGGATCGCTGTTAAAAAAATACCAGCTTTGTTTAAGAAAATGTGTTGCTTTTTACGTCAAATAATATTATTGAAAAACAAAGTAGTATTTTAAAACGTTTCTATTCTAGAAGTAGGGATTAGGGGGCAGGCCCAACGGAAGGCAATTAAAGAACTTGCCACTGCAGCGGAACGGAGCAGTCACTGGCTGTGGCTGAAACGTAAGGATGCAACATGGGCTGCCAATTGATCGCGTGGTTCCACCTTGCGCCACACACCCGGGGCTGATCATCCTGTGGTGGGCCAACCTCTGCAGAGGGTGTCTTGTTATAAGTGGCCGAAACACCCAATGACGTGTGGGGCAAACAACTGATGATGTGGCGTGCAGGTGGCACCACGTGATCCTAGCCAAATCCCACCCCATGTAAGACGATATCTCCAATCTCTGTCAATTGATGTGCTGAATATTAGGGATATTTAACACCTAGTCCTATAAAGAAGTCTATATAAAACAATCTAAGTCAAAATACATACAAATTGGGCTTCCTTTCAAGATAAAAAAAAGGAATGGTAGGCTAATTGAATAATCCAAAAACTCCATAGGTATGAGGTGTGCATGCATGGTAGTTAGTCACTGCGCTGCAATTTGTTGGATCCCGATGAAGGGCATACCCTGCCAAGGCCCAGGAGAATAAGCAAACTCTACAAAGGCGGACCTACATGGCTTTGAACCAGGACGTGTGAGGCTGACAGTCTAACTACTGAGCCTTTTGGCCACCTTGAGGTGAACATTTTCTCAAGTATAACACAGGCATGTGCTGAATATGCAGGGTCGCTTCATCTAAGTGTCACAACCTTTAGGCCTATCAATCACTCAATTCACAAAAAGGTGCAGTTGCCAGGAAGCTGGACATTTCGGGTGAGCATAATATTTTCAGATGTTAGAATGGCCATGACTGACTATGTTCATATACATTTTGGTTGCGATGAATCACTGTTTTTGAGCTTGAAACGATTCTACAAAATGTTAACAGACATAAAGAAAAACAACGAATGATAGTTGAACATAAGTTTTCTGGGTCACTACTAGGGTTTCAATCCTGTGGCAAATGCTACCATCTGATCATAGGGATGTTAGAAGACATCTGGAGTAACCATAGTTGGGTCCGAGCCATTGCAGATGAGGCAAGGCTCAATTCTGAGCCCTTAATTGACCACTAAGCTTCTCAGCATATCTCTTAAGGAGTCGATGATAGCATTAAAAGTAGCCTTGATAAATAACTGTTCATGACTTTAATATTTCAAACCTTTAAAACATTGAACTATTTGAATTATGGATGAAGTTGGGTGAGTACTGAAAACCTAAGGAATAGAGACAAGCTTTGATGCATAATAAAGTTTTCTTCAGCAACCACAAAAATTGGTATTTAGATGTACCTTGGAAGGTGGGTTTGTTCATGGTGGCCATGCGGGGGCAGTAGTGTTGTCCCGGGAAACCCTGAATGTGCACCTCCAGCGGTACAGGGCGAACAGAAGGACGGAAATTAAACAAACCCACCTGCCAAAAAAGGATATGGAGATACAGAAAGGAAAAAAGAAAATGCACAATACAGGTATATGAGGTAACTGGCATTACAAAACCCCATTTGGTAGTCATATTTTTATCACTTTCAGTAAGATACTGAGGTAAAAATGTGATTCCAACTTAAAAGCTATTATTCAGATATATATGTAATGTGTTGTGGTGGTGTGGAATAGCTTGTTGTCAACACCATTGATACTAAAGTTAGTTGTGTTCATCCCCACTATGGTGTGATATTCAAGTATGATATATTTTTGTTGTTGCTTTATTGTATCCAGATCAGATGAAGTCAGATCAACAATTGGCTTTGTTTATAATACACTAAAGTACCAGGTACAGCAGTATGACCCGCCCGCTCGCTCTCGCTCTGACCCGCCCGCTCTTGCTCTGACCCACCCGCTCCCTCTCGCCCTGACCCGCCCGATCCCTCTCGCCCTGACCTGCCCGATCGCTCTCGCCCTGACCCGCCTGCTCTCCCCCTGACCCGCCTGATTGGTCTCGCCCTGACCCGCCCGATCGCTCTCGCCCTGACCCGCCCGATCGCTTTCGCCCTGACCCGCCCGATCGCTCTCGCCGTGACCCGCCCGATCGCTCTCGCCCTGACCGCCCGATCGCTCTCACTCTGACTCGCTCTGACTCGCTCTGACTCACTCTCTTGCTCTCTCTCTATCTCTCCCACTTTTTTTTCTGAGGGTTGGAACAAATTCATTTTTGTTTTTAGTTAATTTCAATGGGAAATGTTCGTTTGAGTTCCGAGAATATCGACATATGAGCTCAGTTCCGGAACGAATGAAGCTCGTATCTCGAGGTACCACTTTTGTGAGGATGAAAATAGCCTGCTTGCTAATGGTGATGTCTTTAGTTGATTAGTGTTTTTATTTTATTTATTCCAAATTGCACAGCAACTTTTGCTTCAAAGGCACATTTAAAAAAATACAGTTGTCTGTCAAAATTTCTGCAGGTTTTATTTATAACGTATCATAGTGTTAGGAGGGAGTTGTCTTATCTCTTAATGCAGGACAAAACAACAAAAACACTAAATCATCGTCATCCATATCCTTTTTATCAGTCAAGCAAGTTATTTACATTATTGAATAAAATAAAAAAAAATATAAATACATTTTATAAATAAAATTATGATCTGATAGTTATGATACATATTACATATTAATTTTTTAGCATATGAGCCAGGAATACCTAATTAATATGGCACCTATCAGTATGGTAAGTCCCTTCCCACTTTGTGCTTCCTACAGACTCATTAGCCAGAAGCAATGCAAGGACCTAATAGAAATGCTTGTTCATCGGCAACAATAATGGTCAGATTTAAGAATTAAAATTCAAATGCCATTCAACATTCAAATTTAATTCAGCCACCCACATACTGTGGGGACTTCTGTTTACAGGGGCAAGCAAACGGGTCAAACTGAATAAAACATGTTAGAGGTGTTCCAAATTCAATTTAGAGATTGAAATCTGACTGGCCAACATTTCTAATATTCATAGACAATACTAGAATAAGCTCAAGCAAGTGAAATACCATCACCACCACCACCACCACATGTTCCTTACCTGTATAATTCCCAACCAGTCAGCAAGATCTCGTGCATTAGCTAGAGCTGTTGAAAGACCAACAACCCGGACGCTTTTCGAGGTATGGGAGGAGATGAAATTAGTCCTGGACACGATGACCTCCAACACCGGACCTCTATCTTCACCTGTGGGATGATAAAATGTTTTTTAAATATCTGCATAGTACATTTGACCCCTGGTTCACGAGATCAATCTCTTCCGTAGTCAGGATTGTAATACAAAATTGTCGGACTGAGTGTTGCCACCAATAAGCGGTTAGCATCTTAGTGACACTGACCAATAAAAGACCAGCATCTTAGCGTTGCTGACCAATAGTAGATGAGCATCTTAGTGATGTATGAGCTTGATGTGAGGCAAATGACTCAGTCAGTCACTGTGGTATGGACTGGCCAACCGGCAGTCCGGTAATAAACCTATTTCCTATTAAATTGATCTCACTCTTTCTTAACTTCCTTCTGAAGTTGTATTTTCAGATTTATCAGTCACCGACCGCCCCGTATCAATCTCGGAACGTTTTGAACGCTCGAGAGAAATTCTTGTTGATGCCGTAAGGCAAGGAAAATGGTGTGACTAGGGGGACGAAACACACTAAACCAGGGGTCCACTTCAAATAGCAATGATTATACAGATTTTTTCAAAAATGACCACATATATTTATGAGTATACACTCATAAATCTACTTACGAACAGCTTTATGTAATAAATGTTCATTTTACAAAAGCTTTGTAGATGCAAGAGTGCCCCGAGATACGAAACAGATCTAAGTTACGAAATCGCCTAAAAAGGAAATGCATTTCCTTATCCATGAAATTTTCACAGATGCATTGATTCTCACTTTAGAACCTTGCTACATTCTGCTGGGCTCTTATTGGAGGTCTCAAAACCCCCCACTTCTAGAGCCTCTCTTTTGTACTCTTGACCGCCATTCGTCGTCACAGAGTTCTGACTGTGTTTTTTTTGTTAATTTTTTTCCAATTGTAAATAAAGCAGCTCCTATTTTTATCAACATGCCTCCCAAGAAAAAAATTACTAGTGCAAAGGGAAAGAAGTGGTGACGAGCTGGTCGAGGGGCAAAAAAATGAACTCTACAGTTAATGGGACACTCAGCAAGAAGGCAGACGAGGAAGAAGCAGCGAGCATTCCAGCAGCAAAAATCAAAGAAATGCTGTATTACTTCCAGAAAAAGTGTTCAGTAGTCGTGTGATCGCCCACTTTGACGACGTGTTTGTTGCATTATAGAAACAAAGTCGTCAATAGAAATCAACTTATGATAGTTTTTTTTCCCCAAAATGTCTGTTAACCAACACTGCAGAAGGGCAACTTAAATCCAAACGGGTAAGAACCAGTACAGTAAGAACCAATTTTCTCTCGTTTTTGTGTTTCTCACATCTTTCAAACAGAATCTGGACACTTAAAAATGTAAAACAGTTTAGTTTATAGTTGTGTGAGGACCGTGGAACAAATGACAAAATTTCCCTATAAAGTACTGCTCTACTTACGAAATTTAAGTGACAAAAAAGTTCTGGAACCAATTAATTTTGTGAATAGAGGTTGGGATGTATATTTATTTCCATTCTAAAAATTGTAGTCTGCTAGGACATGAGCCTTTAATTAAAACAATAACATGTATGCTATAATTGTGAAACCGGAAGTCATACTCTTAGAATGACATTATGCTGTCTCTTAACAACCCAGGTATTTGTAGTTTGTCATCAAACATTGTATGTGTATTTAAACCCCTGTGTTTTGGCATGTCTATGGTGGGAGTATTGTTTTGTGCTTCATGTTTCCTGTTGAATTGAGTGAGTAATGTTTTGCCTCCATTTCCTTCATCTCCCCTGTCTAGTTTAATTAAGTTAACTTTGTCCCAGTTTGTATTATTTTTTTAAGGATTATTTTGGCATTACAAGACTAAGTAGTGCAGAAGCACTTCCCTCTCGTTTTTTGCTTTCCGCATCCTGGGTTCGACTTTTACTGCTTTTGAAGTTGCTCACGTTAGAACTTAGTGTGCTCAGAGAGCATATGAAAAATTAGAGGGAACATTGCATGCAACTCGTTTGTGTACCTGATTTTCACCAGTGTTCATTTTTCTTTGTGTTCAGTCAATCTCTTTTGCCGCATTGCAATTGAAGGCTTTAGCAATAAAAGGACATCACAATATTATTTTTCACTATTTACGACTTATATTGGTTCACTTTTTCAGTCGGATTCAGTGAAAAATATATTGAGTTTCCAATAATGTTTGTCAAGAGGTTTTTAGAAATTAAGGACATCATAATATTGGCTATTTGCTCCAATCATCAAGCAAGATAGGTCATATTAAAAGGCATTGAACATCACCTAACTGATTTTGAGATAAAATGCGTTCAAACAAATGCCTCTACATGCCTACATTTGTACGTCAACGACCCAATTTGGTATTTTTAAGTACCTTTTTCTTTCAGTTTGGTGACAAATCTAAGCGTGAGCTTCAACGAGTGCATCAAAGACGAGTTCAATGTTTAAGGTCGAGATGCGGTTGAACAGCTGACAGGTGAACATCAATGAGACGACTTATCTATGGGGATTTTGTCTATGCCATCATTGACAAGGTTCACACAGCAATATTTTGAGATACAAGCTTAATGCTTTCTGGGACCAAGCTCATATGTGAATTTACTCGTATTTCAAATACATTTTTCCTACAGAAATTAATCCGTTCCCACACTCTGATAAAACACATAAAACAGGATATTACAATGGAAAAACATTATTTGTTCAAATGCACCACCTACTCACAAAGTAGCAAATAACTATCGAGTGCTTTTGATGTTCAATACAAAAACTTGATATTATTCAGTACAGACGGTGGCACTTAACGCAGAACGCGCGGAGGAGAGAGGGAAGGTTGCCATTGGAGAGCGTGTCAGAAGAGAGCAGGAACTACAACAACTTCAACACCTGCCTCGCGTGCAACTACCAGCTGCCATGCAGCTGCAAAGTCTCCAGACCCCCCCTCTCCTACAAGGAAGGGGGTCAAGCTTCTACCTTCTGTGTTTTTTTGTGTCTCTAACTGAGGACCAACATACTCCGGCTTGTTTGGTCCGTATACTATTAATCAGAGCCGGAATCCATCCTAATCCTGGACCAATCCCTGGACCATTAACCTACGTCTGTCCTGTTTGTCAAAAAAGAGTTTATAATCATACTAAGTCGGTAAGATGCAGCAATTGCCTCGGCTGGTGCCATCTGCGTCAGAAGAACAACTGCAGCAACCTCAAGTCAGAAAAGGAATACTCAGTCAATTTTACTTGTCTGATCTGTATTAGTCACAAGAACAACCAAAGTCTTCCAAGCCAATCAAGCCAATCAAGCCAATCAAGCCAATCAAGTCAACCAAGTCAACCGCCCCAGTCCACACCCTCAGACCAAGACCAAAGAAAATTTAACTTGAAAATTCTACAATTTAACTGCAATGGAATAAAAAACAAGATTTCAGAAATCATCCATTGGATGGATGAACAAAAGGTGAAAATTGCTGCCCTCCAGGAAACAAAACTAATGCCAAACCAAAAGGACCCAAATACGGCCGATTTTACCCTTATAAGAGAAGACAGGGCAAAAGACAAAGGTGGAGGCCTGGCATTCCTTGTCCACAAGGCCATCCATTTCCAGCAAATACATGACCTGCCAAAGGACAATCACCTGGAAAGCCAGGGCATCAAGGTCGACAACATCAACATCATCAATCTGTACATCCCCCCCACTAGCAGCTGCGGCACAGGCTACTCTGCATCTATCCTTCCTTTCCTCCAGATGAAAGATACCCTAATCCTAGGAGACCTGAACGCTCACGACACACTCTGGCATTCACAACTAAGTAATGACAGAGGCAGAGACATTGCTGACGAAATAGGAAATGCAGATTTTGGAACTATTAACGAAGACAACCCAACAAGACTACCAACAAACGGACAACCATCATCACCAGACATATCCTTAGCAAGCCTATCCCTGATGTCCTACACCTCCTGGGACGTCAAAACCAACCTTGGTTCCGACCACCTTCCCATCATAATCAAGATAGAAACTGACATCAGACCAACAACCAGCGAAAATAGGATTTTCATCAACTTTCGTAAAGCTAACTGGCAAGACTTTCAGACTGAAACAGAAAACAAATTCTCCAGACTCCCAGCCCCAACAGATGTCTACAGGGGTGAACAACATTTTAGGAAAATTATAAATAAGATAGCCAACAAAACCATTCCAGCAGGAAGAATAAAAACGATACTACCCGAGGTACCAACAGAAGCAATAGACAAGATAAAAACAAGAGACGAATTAAGACAAACTGACCCGGACTCCCAACGTATAACAGAACTAAATAGAGAGATAGAATCAATTATAAACAAACATAGGAGAGAGAAATGGAAAGAAACAATTGAAGACAAAAAATCGGACACAACCAAACTATTCCGACTGATAAAACATTTAAATGGCGGCAAACAAGCAAGCAACAACGAAGCAATAAAATTTAAAGGTAAATACATAACAACTCCAAAGAAAATAGCGGACAAATTCAACAAACAATATTCATCAGTAATACCCCACAAGACAACAAGAACAGCAAGACGAGTTACAAAAGACCTGAAGAAAAACAACAACAACATAGAACCAATTACTATAAGCCAGACAAAGGAAGCAATAAAGAAAGCCAAGGCTTCGAAAGCCTTAGGCCCAGACAAAATATCTACTCTTCACCTTAAACATTTAGGCGACAAAGGACTACAATATTTAACCGACATTTTTAACCTGTCCCTGAAAACAAGTTCGATTCCTGCAATCTGGAAGTCCTCAATCATTATTCCTCTTCTCAAACCTGGTAAACCTGCAAATGAATCCTCATCATACCGTCCCGTCTCTCTTCTATGTCCCAGCATAAAGATCCTAGAACGAGTTATTCTACCAACCCTCACAGAACATCTACCAGTCCCTGACATCCAGCATGGCTTCAGGTCAAACCACTCCACTGTCACAGCTCTGCACGAGTTCACAGAATCAGTGGCAGGCGGCTTTAATGAGAATAAACCGGCAAACCGTACCCTGCTAGTCCAAATCGACCTTAGCAAGGCATTTGATATGGTCTCTCATGAAAAGCTACTCAAAGACCTGAATTTGACCACCCTACCGAGCTGTATAAAGAGATGGCTCAACTGCTACCTGTCAGGAAGACAATCAAGAGTAAATTTCAGGAATGCTACATCCAGCTCGCACAATGTCAGGACAGGGGTGCCGCAAGGAGCGGTTACCTCACCAATACTATTCAACTTCTACCTCTCTAACCTTCCTGCAATACCTGAAGATGTCTTTCTAATACAATATGCGGACGATATTTCAATCTTCGTTAAAGGTACGAACGTCGAATCTCTCTCTGCCAAAGCCAACAACTTCTTGGAGAAGCTGGCAGATTTCTTAGAAGAACGACAGCTGGTTGTGTCGCCGGAGAAATCCACAGTGACCTGGTTTACCCCAGCCACTGCTGAAGCTAACCTCCATCCCAAGATCACCATCAAAGGGGTACCAGTAAAACTGGAAAAAACGCCAAAACTACTTGGCGTCACATTTGACACTATGTTTTGTTTTGGCCCGCACATCAAGCAGACAGTTGCAAAGGCAAAGAAAAAGCTGAACCTGCTTAAATCACTAGCAGGCTCCAGCTGGGGTTGTGAAAAAGAAACACTACTCCTAACATACAAATCTATCGTCCGTTCTGTCCTTGAATATGCGAGCCCAGTATGGTCGCCAATAATTAAAGACACACACTGGAACCGGCTTCAATCAATTCAAAACCAAGCACTCAGGATAGCATCCGGATGTCTCTCTATGTCAGCCATAGACCACCTGCATGCTGAGTGCGCGGTTATGCCTCTGAAGGAGCACTGTGAAATGATCGGAAAGCAGTACCGGGCGGCATGCCATCTTGAAGGCCATCCAGGTCGCAGACTTCTTCAAGCAAACCAGAAACCAAGAAAGATGAAAAAGACCATCATCACACAGCATGGCAAGGAAATAGAAAAAGAATACGACAAGCCAAATCCTACCAAAGAAGACTACAAACAATGCGTCAAATCCATTCACACCAAAGAAGTTCAAAACATCCTCAACAAGGCAAAACCCAACAAAGTCCTCAATGCCCTACCACCTCTAATAAACCAAGAAGAAAAACTGCTGAGCAGGAAGGTGAGATCCGAGCTCGCCAGGCTCAGATCAGGCTACAGCAGGAAACTAAACAGCTACCTGTCCAGGATCGATCCAGGAATACAAGATGCCTGCCCAAAATGCAACTTTTCCCCCCACAATACTGAACATCTTTTTTCGTGTACAAATGACCCCACAAATCTAACCATCCAAGACCTCTGGACAAGACCAAAGTTGGTCGCAGAATTTTTAAAACTAGACGATTAAGAGAACATTTGTAACCGTTTTTTCTATCACTACGACATACAACACAACACAGAACAAAAAGAAGCTTGACCCCCAGAATTCAGTACCAGAGAGGCTAATCAATCAATCAATCAGGAGAGAGGGATCTAGAGAGACTTAACAGACGCCAACGCGCTCGCTGGAACACAACATAAACTTTAAATTTAACTCAAATTAACTTTGTTGTGCTATAACCGAGGAAAAGGTCTTAATGCTTCCCACCATGGCTTTCGAGTCGGAAATTTCTGCTTTCCCGTGCCTCACAACCGAGTCGTATCCCAGTTAATTTTTTAAACTTATCGAACCAGCCACTTCTCGCTTTGAAGGGTTCCGTTAATGTCTTTTTCAGATGATTGCTTTGCTTTCAAGTCCATGTAGATTCCGCTGGCTTTTTTTGCAGATGATTGAGTCGGTCACGCTATCTCCCAATAACTGTTTACCGTCTGGCCATATTAAACAAAGGCTCTCCATTTCCTTATGAATGTCAATGCGCAACTTGGAAATTATGGTTAGCCCTTCATTGCACTGGCTTGCTTTGGATCCATTAATTTTCCCTTAATGTTGCACTGATCCATGCAAAAATGCACGACCGTTGCCCATAGATATCTTTATGCCAGGAAGATGCAGTGAGAAAGACAGCAAAGCTGCTCTCTTAAGCACCCTCTCGCATGCTCAGCCACTTTGCTCAGAAATGTCCTTGTGTCTCAAATTTCTCCTAAATTGGGACACAAGATGCTGCTTTAAGATTTCCCCGCACTGTCTCTCGTGCGAGAGGCTGCTTATGGGAATAGCATGGCACTGTCTTTCTCGCCGCAATTCCCTCGTGTAAAGATACCTTCATACAATGGGCGGAGCGTAGCAGGAGCTGAGTAGCGAGGAGTAGGTAGAAGAGGGGACCACCTCACTACCAAGAAAATCAAAGACATGTTAGCGAAGTGGCAAGGCACAAGACAAGTTGTCAAGTAGTCGAGCGTTATCCTATTGTGAGGACAATTTGTGCGTGGCATTTTTGGAATATCTTGAAGGGAAGATAAAAGCATAAAACCCTTGATAGGTTATTTTTAAAAACATTGAAAGGAAGAGCCAACCAGGAAGAAGAAAGCTAAAGAAATTTAAAACAAAATTAGAATTAAGTTTAGAGTATGGTTATATTAAACTTACATTTATTTTTGAGTGTGTCTGTCATTTATAGTCCTTTGAGTGCATTGCTGTGCAAAAAGACTGTCTCTCACACATGCTCTTGCACCCTGGTGCTCTCGCGAACTGGTGTTCTCGCGCACTGGTGCTCTTGCTCGCTTTTGCTCTCTCTCACTCTATCGCACTATCGCTCTTTTGCGGTCTGGTGGTCTCGCACTTTTGATCTCTCGCAAACTCATGGTGTCCCTCTCTTGCACTCTCCCTATCTCGTGCTCTCCTTCTCTCGCTTTCTTCTTCTCTTACACTCCTCTCTACCTTGCTCCCTCTCTCTCCCTCCACCCATACCCTCCTCTCTCTCCCGTACTTTGCATTGTAATGAATAATGTGTCTTTTAGTATTCAACATCATAACCACTCAATATTTATTAAGTAATCCGTTGGTACATGGCTAATTAGAACAAATAAACATGTTTTTCCATTCCAATATGGGTCACCTATGGAAAACTGATCTGAGGTGAGGGACCAGATGAAGAATGCCTCAGAAGACCTCTTATGACGAGAAAGAACTATGGACAACGATTTCCCTTGCCCGGAGGCGGGTCACCAGGTTTACACTCTGGAGTCTGGAGGAGGGGCAGTATGGCGAGCACCTGGGCCCAGGCCCCAGTTCTGTAGGCCCGGCCGAGCACAGCCCAAAGAGGCGACGTGGATTCCCCCTCACATGGGCTCACCACCTATGAGAGGGGCCAAAGAGGTCAAGTGCGTCGAAAGCTGGGTGGCAGACAAAGGAGGGATCCTTGGCAGTTCGATCCCCAGCAAAACTGGCACTAGGGAAGAAGAATTTCGCCACTATGGTTGGGAAAGAGCATGAGCTTGTGCCAGAACGGGACATTTTGGCTTGATGTCGTTGGGCTCAACTCTATGCTTGGGATCTGGTGACACTCCTCTCAAGGGAGTTGGACACTGTTACTTTGGAGTTGCTCACGGTGAAAGCCTGGTTGCCCCCTGGCTCGGTGCTTGTATGTTGGGGTTAACTCCAGGGGACGAGATGGTAACATTCCCCCGTCTGCGGGTGGGGCGACGGGACCTAACTGGTTTGTGCCTATGCACCAAACAGCAGTTCAGAGTACCCACCCTTTTGGCAGTGCTCCCTCGGGGGACTCCCTTGTTCTGCAAGGGGATTTCAATGTTCACGTGGGCAATGGCAGCGAGACCTGGAGGGGAGCGATTGGGAAAAACGGCCTCCATGATCAGAAACCGAGTGGCGATCTATTTGTTGGATTTCTGAATTTGTTGTGGATTGTCAAAAATAAACAATATGTACAAGCATAAGGGTGTCCAAATGTGCACTTGGCGCCAGGACACCCTAAGCTGCAGTTCGATAATTGACTTTGTGGTGGTGTCATCCAACCTGTCAACCGATATCGACATGGTGGGGAGTTGGCTTCTATGATCGGAACAAATAACAGTGCGGCCCGGGAGACCCAAATGTTTCGTAAGGGTCTGCTGGGAGTCACCTGTCAGAAGGAGATTCAATTCCCACCTTCCACAGAGCTTCTCTCATGTCCAGCAAGAGGCGGACATTGAGTCGGAGTGGACCATGTTCCGCGCTTCTATTGCTAAGGCGGCAGACGGGTGCTGCAGCCACAAGGTGGTCGGTGGCTGTCATGGCGGCAACACCAGAACCCGCTGGTGGACAGCGGCGGTAAGGGATGCCGTCAGGCTGAAAAAGGAATCCCACCGGGCTCTTTTGGCCCATGGGACTCTAGAGGCAGCTAGCAGGTACTGGGCGGCCAAGCGGTACGGCCTGGCCGGACGTTTGGTCGCCGGACGTTTGGCCGCCGGATGTTTGGTCGCCGGACGTTTGGTCGCCGGTCGTTTGGTCGCCGGACGTTTGGTCGCCGGACGTTTGGTCGCCGGACGTTTGGTCGCCGGACGTTTGGTCACCGGACGTTTGGTCGCCGGACGTTTGGTCGCCGGACGTTTGGTCCCCGGTCTTTTGGTTGCCAGTCAAATGGTGACAGAGAGTAAGTACTGTGGAAAACAGCTCTCAACAAGAGTTTAATATCTAAATATCTAAAGAAATTTTACTTTGTTCACTCTTTATACTCTTCATTATGCTGTACTTTTTCTATAGTTTGCAAAAACACTTTCAATTGATGTAAAAACCTGATCATAACAGTTTGATTTAAATCGTCCTTGTTTGTTATTTTTATAGATTTTATATGGGTTTGGTGTAAATCGTATTCACTCCTGAAATGCTCCCGAAATGTGTTGGCAGCTCTGGTATTTACATATAAACAACAGCTCTACTCTAAATTTTAAACTTACAAAAAAGTTTTGGTACCAATACATTTCATACGAAAATGTATGCTGACTATTACAGTTGTACTAGCCAACATACATTTTGATGAATATATTTAGTAACTATCCCAAATACAAGGTTCAAGCCAGCTCTAAATCTTAATAATACTATTATCCAATGTGATGTAAGTAACATTTATTCAACCAGGTACAATAAGTACAGCTGAACATTTACAGTGAGATGAGATTTTGAAGATTAAATCGGTTTCTAACTAGTTGTGTTCAAACCGCAGTACTTTTTTATGATTATAGACGTAGAAGGTGTTCTTTTTTTTAATAATTAAAGTCACCCTGAACCAATTCTTACATACCAAGTAGGTGAATTTCATCAATGATCAGGATTGCCACTTTCTGAACATAGCTTCTGTTTTGCCAGCTTCTGCTTACTCCGTCCCACTTCTCCGGTGTGGTGACGATAAGGTCAGCCTGCGAGATAGCTTTCATATCTGGAGTAACATCACCTGTAAGTTCCACCACTCTACACACAAAGAAGAAATAACTCTTGAGAATAATCATAGAAAAAACACAGTAATCCCTCAAATATTGCGGCTTTGAATTTTGCGGATTCACTCCATCGCAGATTTTTTTCTGGATTTTTTTTTCTCTTAAAAATACGAAAATCTCTCAGATTAAAAAAAAATTAAGTAATTAAGTAATACCTCTACTTGTGATTGCCTCTAGGTACGAAATTTTAAGGTTACAAAATCTTTTGAGATGTAAATAACTGCCCAAGATACATTAAAAAGATCCAAGTTATGAAAAAGTCCATGTTTACTATATCCGTTATTTTATTTTCAATTTTTTACGGATGCACTGCTTCTGCTTGACAATTGCCCAACACTCTACTAGGCTATCTCACTCACTCTGCCCGACTCTCCCCCGCCCGACTACACAAAAATCCCCCCCCCCCCCCTCTCTCTCCCCCCCTCTCGTTCTCTCTCTGAATTTTAGGTTCATGGTGTGTCACAGAAACAGAAAGTTTCATTTGGAATCAATGGGAGATGTACCAGGAAGCAAGTGGAAATTAACGGTCCCATATGATATTTACCCAGCGTAAATCGCAACAGGATTATTGGGTCGCATCGATTACCAAAATTAGGTGCTTCAGGGACACAAGTTGCTAAGTGTTTAACACATCAAGAATTTTACGGTCTACTTCAAAGAAGTATGCATGTATACAAGGGTGAGAACATATCACCAAACTCACTTTTTTCCCAGTTTCTCATCCATCCTGACTTTCCAGTCCTCAATTCTCTCTCTCACCAGAGCTTTAAGAGGGGCAATATACACCACCTGAAAGCACAGAAATACCACTAGGCGATGAGGAGAGGCAAGGTGTCCATGAAGTCTCTTTACCACTTCAAAAATGTATTAAAAAGGCAATTGACTGGATATTTTATGCAGATTGTTCTATTGTATTCAGTGTTTATTAAAATTATCATCCCACTGCATTTTATCTATTGCAGATTCAGCCTGGTGCAGGTCAGTGTCTCTGAAGGTTCCCAGGTCCTCATGGTTGAAGTTTTACACCGTATCTTTTCAAATTGATAATTTTTCGCCTTTGTGACATTGATTGTCGCCTAAAGGAAGTGTAAGCTAGGGCCAAGTACATCAAGTAGTGCATGGCTACGGTCACTGTGGAGAAGATATCCAGGTGTACCCAAACCGGAAACTGTGGATGACCAGCCAGGCCTGATTACTCCTCCAGGCAAGAAATGCAGCTTTCCGATCCAGCGTGCCGACAGGGCCATCTACAGCACAACCATTAAGGCTGCCCAAGCAAACTACAAGCGGAAGATAGGAGGGCAACTTCACAACCCACGAACGATATGGCAGAGCATACTGATAGGTCTGAAAATACAACTCCAGGAGGAGGTTGAGAAAGAGTGAGATCAATTTAGATAGGAAATAGGTTTATTACCGGACTGCAGGAAGGTTGGAGAATGCTCCGACAGCTTTGAACCTCTCACAGCCTGCCTTCCTCGCAATTCTCTCTGACTGAACACTAGGTCAATCTTTATATAGGAACTATAGGGTAATATTTCTAGGACAGTGATGTCGGACAGAGTTTATGTAAACAAAACTTTGGGCTAATATGGTTAGACATTAGCAGGTTTAAGTTGTAGGCAAACACGATATTTGTATAGCACACACAAACTGCCGCAGCTTATCTTATATTGGGCGTTTCGAACAAACAGTTCCAAAGCGAGTTGGCCATATTCCACAATACAAGGAAACAATTGCAAGGCCAGCTAGTTAGCTATCTTACAATTCGTAGTGCGAACAAACAATTGCAAGGCCAGCTGGTTGGCTTATCTTACATTCCACTGTCTTAACAAACACTTGTAAAACCAGTTTGGCCACATTGGCTCGACATGAACAAACAATTATTAAGCCAGTTGGCAGGTCTACCCCAATACATACGGATCCTCAACAACTACAAGGGCCAAGCTACGACTATTGTGGACTCAAATGAGCCTCTGGCAGAGGACCTAAATAACTATTTTTCCCGTGTTGGTTCCCAACTCTACCACCAAGTCACACCACATAAACCTCCAGTACATCCAACACCAACACTGGAGGTAGTGGATGTGACACATGCGCCCCATATAGTCAACGCCAGGAAGGCCTCAGGACCGGATGTAATACCAGGTAAAGTATTTAAAGCCTGTGTTGACCAACTAGCACCAGTCATACAGGCATTTTCAACCTTTCACTAGAACAAGGGTCTCTGCCTGTCTAACATCATCCCAGTACCCAAGAGGTCAAGCACAAACAATCTGGTATACTACCGCCCAGTAGCTCTCACAACAATCATCACTAAGTGCTTTGGAAAATAGGTATCAAAACACATCAAAGCATGTCTTCCCCTCCTCCACAACCTGCATCAGTTTGGATATCGCCCGAATAGATCCACTGAAGATGCAATAACCACCACCCTTCACGCTGCACTGACCCATCTTGAGAAAAGGGAACTATGTTAAAATGCTTTTCATCGACTACAGCTCAGCCTTCAACACCATAAAACCATTCTCATCCCCAAATTGGCCAACCTGGGGCTCCTACCTTCTGGATTAAGGACTTTCTGGTCAACCGAACCTCAGCACATGAAGCTGGGTCACCATCACTCATCTGCCTGTACGCTCAGAACCAGCTCGCCCCAAGGATGTGTGCTGAGTCCACTACTCTAATCGCTCTACACACACGACTGCAGACCCAGGCACTCTGAAAACATCATTGCGAAACTTGCAAACGATACAACAGTGGTGGGGATGATCCTAGACTCAGCGAGTGGTGCGCACTCAACAACTTGGAGCTGAACGTCTCCAAAACCATGGAACTCATCCTGGACTTCAAAGGGAATAAGGCTGCTCCGTCCGTCTCTGCTGTATATCAAATGTGAATGTGTGGAGCAAATGGAGACTTTAAAATTCCTGGGAGTCCACATTTCTGATGATCTCACTTGGGCGGCAAACACCCCAGCACCAACCAGCTGGTGACATTCCACCGGTCTGCCATTGACCGCATGCTAACCTACGCTGTTGTTAGTGTGGCACAGAAACCAACAGGAAAATCCTGCCCAGGGTCATCAACATAGCCCAAAAGATCATCAACCACCCCCTACCCACCCTGTCCAGCTTCTACAAATAATGGTGCCTTAGGGCAGGGAGTATTATAAGATACAATACGCATCCCAGAACCACAACTTCAACCTGCTGCCCTCTGGAAGGCGCTCCAGAGCCATAACACCCTTGACCAACAGACTCAAGTACAGTTTCTTCCCAAATCACCATATTTAACTCGAGTTCTGCACCTAGGACCTAATCAAGACATTACTACTACTTATACTGCTTATTTATTATGTTGACCACATACTAATTTATTTCCATTTTGATTATTTCTTAATCATTACTATAAATTGATTATCTATTGATACTATTCTACTTTGTTCAAATGCCACCTCTCATGGTGGAGGTATCATTTAGGTCAGTCCCCCTGGCGCAGGGTTGCCTTGGGTTAATTTTTTTTCAAGGGTTATTCCATGAGTTCTTACATAGTAGTGATTCCACATTTGTCTCCCCCACTGTTTAATCAGGAAAAACTAACCATTGGACCTCCTGCAAAACATTAAGTTCCCATCTAAAATTACTTTAGTTTGGCATCAAGTCAATTATCTTTTTTTTGTGTACGCAAATAAATAACTGAGCAAAAAACAATAAGAGTGGTGATTCCACATATTTTTATGAGGTCAAATATGTTGTCAGATTGTTTTTCAATGGCAAAAGGTGTAATTATAAAAAAAGTAATAATAATTCTAACCTTAGAGCTTGGGTACTTGTTAAAGACTCTTAACATGGCCATCTCAGCAGCTATCGTTTTTCCAGAACCCGTTGGTGCCCCCAGCAGGACATTAGTGTCCGTATGATACAGTGTATGGAAGATTTGTGTCTGGATAGGATTGAAGTGGGTGAAGTTGTACAAGCTTTCATACTGCTGGTGTCCCAAAGCTGTCACAGGCAACGGCTGCAGGTCCAACAACTCTGAAAAAAATATGATTTGAAAATTGGTATGAGTTTGTGTAAATCAACAAAACAGCACGGGCAGTCCAGATTTTAAACAATGTCATCCAGTACCAACAGAGCATTATATTTCCAATAGTTTTAAACAGTGTATAGACGTTTTGTTCAATGATGTTCAATGATTTCAACAAATCCATTACTTTAACAGCACTTCCATTTAAGTAAAAAAATAAAAACAGGATTTAATAATTTTCTCTTAATGTGGCTGTTTTTGATCAGGTAGCGTACCGACCGGTGTGCGGGGGGTGACGCTCTGGCAAAATAAGATTCTGGAAATTGATGATGCAGATGGCTTCGGCACCAAGCCAACGGTCAGACACTGCCTTGATGTAGTACTGGGAGGGGAGTGGTTCAAAGATCGGAATGGTAAACACAATGTGCTGCGGTTCCCCGGATACCACCTGAAAAAGAAGTACCAAAACCCATACTCACTTAAAACTAATTAATTATGATGCTGATGTCACATCTTGATTTAGATTAAATAAACTTTATTCATCCCACACTCGGGAAATTCACTGTCGTGTGTGTGTACGGATGCGTGTGTAGGTGTGTTAGTGTGTATGTGTGTGTACGGGTCCGTGTGTATGTGTGTACGTGTGTATACGTGTATACGTGTATATACGTGTATACATGTATACGTGTATACGTGTATACGTGCACGTGTGCGTGTGTAGGTGTGTTAGTGTGTATGTGTGTGTACGGGTCCGCGTGTATGTGTGTACGTGTGTAGGTGTGTCGGTGTATACGTGTATACGTGTATACGTGTATACATGTATACGTGCACGTGTGCGCGTGTGTATTTGTGTATATGTGCGTGTGTATTTGTGTATATGTGCGTGTGTGCATGTGTGCACGTGTGCACGTGTTTACTTGTGTGTGTGTGTGTGTGTGTGTGTGTGTGTGTGTGTATGTATGTATGTATATATGTATATATGCATATATGAATATATGCATATATGTATACAGTGTTCCCTCGCTTATCGCGCTTAATGGGGACCGAGACCCCCCACAATAGCTGCATTTCCGCGAAGTAGGCGTGCTCCTTCAAAAATGCTTAAAGAAACGTATAACACGTGCACAAAAGCACCACCAACAAAAACATCATAGTAGTCCGGATGGAGGATCTTCTGCAGTTTTTTTTGGGCGGTGAAGATGCGCCTGTAAACAGCCATGACGTCATCAATGCGATTCCTGAACTCTCACCATGTTATTGACCATTTCTTTGGCCTTTTTTTGATGCATTTACTAATTCTTATTGAATATTTTGTTTCCACCTCTTGTAAAATGATGTAATTTTAAATTTTTTTTCCCTGAAAAAAATCTGCGAAGCTCTGAGTCCGCGATAGCTGAAGTGTGAAGTAGCGAGGGAACACTGTGGTTGTATATATGTATATATGTATATATGCATATATGTATATATGCATATATGTATATATGCATTTATGTATATATGTATATATGTATATAAGTATATATGTATATATGTATATATGTATACATGTGTATATGTATATATGTATATATGAACATCATATATATATATAATATATGAATTTAAACATAATAAGTTAAAATTATAAATTACATCATTTTACAAGAGGTGGAAACAAAATATTCAATAAGAATTAGTAATTGCATCAAAGAAATGGTCAACAACATGCACTTATTGCGGGGGTCCCGGTCCCCATTAACCGCGATAAGCGAAGGAACACTGTATATATGTATATATGTATATAAGCATATAAGTATATATGTATATATGTATATATGTATATATGCATATATGTATATATGTATATATGTATATATGTATATATGTATATATGTATATATGTATACAGGTACCGGTTCCCCGCCCGGTGGTTGGGGACCCTTGATTTACGCAGTGCATTTGTCGCAATCAACCACTACTCAAAAGCTACATCACGGAACTTTTTGTTAGGTTCATATTTATTTTGCTGGGCTCATGCTGTGCAATGTAATGGAAGCAAACTAACTTGTTTTTTTTGGAGGAGGAAGTATTCAGAGTGGTAGATGTGATCATTAATTGGGTCCTCCACCCATAACCACCAAGGCTCACCCACTGACCCATGCACCTGAAAAACAGAAGAAAAGGGAACGTCCAAGCATTGAAAAGTTGGCCATAAAACTAAAGGATGAGACGGGGGCAAACAAATCTAGAAGTATTGTCTCACTTTTGTCATCATCAGTTCAACCCATCATCATTCATCAACAGCAAGGCGAATTGCGTCATGAACTTCAGAGAACATTGTGCCCGTTTTCTTAACAACTAATGTTAAGCACCTTTATACATATATTAATAAATAAATTATCTACAAATATATCCAGTCGGTTGTGCCCGTTTTCTTAACAACTAATGTTAAGCACCTTTACACATATATTAATAAATAAATTATATACAAATATATCCAGTCAGTCGTGTTTTTCTTAAAAAGCCTGCCATGAATAAAAATGCTGGGAACATTGAATCAAGGCATTCATTCCATACAATAAACGTCTTTCACACCACCAACAAATAAAAACACTTAAGTATCTACTTTCACTAGACTCACAAACTGACAGACTTAGCATGAGATTTAGGCATATTGTAACTAAACAGGAAGCTTTTATTCTGATGTAATGCACCTTTCTACTTCCTCACGGGAGGAACATTGAGTTGTTCTGTCCTTGAGTTGCCAGCATTTACCGGCAGATATTTTTATTGCATCAATATTCAGAACAAAAAGCTGAAATTGCAAATGCATTAATAAAAATGCCAAATAAAACCACTTGATTTACCAAATGAGATTGAACATATAAATCTTAATGAATTAACTTTTCATTCATTCATTTTCCAGACCGTTCATGGTCATTAAGGTCGCTGGGGGTGTTGGACACCATCCCAACCACCTATGGGCACCAGGGGGTGCCACCCTGAATTTGTGGCAAGCAATTGCATTTCATCATTGAAGTCTTAATAAAATGCAAACATTTACCTGATCACTCCAATGGAAGTCAGGTGTGACAATGAGACGGACACGCAAAACAGTTCGTGTGATCGGTTGCACATTGGCTTCAATTGTGATCGAAGGGATCTGATGGACACACTGTTTGACTGTTAAACCGATGTTGACATGATGAAGCATGTGGCCTGGAAACAATTTAAAAAAAAGAGTTTCAACACTTTAAAAACACCTGCAGCTTGATGACTCGTGGTACACTGTAATGACATGTTGATCAGTAAACCTCACCTTTTATTCTGAAACCCAATTGTATTTTAACAAAACACTGTATATTGTATAATACAGAGGTACCTCTGCTTACAAAGTTATTTTGGTTCCAGAACTTGTTTCTTAACTTGTATTTTTCCTAAGTAGAGCAGAATTTTACATTAAATTACCATATATTTACATTTAAGAACACCTGCCATAATCAGTAGACTGTTGGAGTCTTTGTCCTCGCTGAGTTTGACATTGGTATTTTGTGTTTTGTACTTGGCATCCTTAGTTGTACTTGCTGACTCGGCCTGCTGTTTTGTTATGCTTTTAATCCTTAGTTGTATTCGGCGACTCAGTCGTGCTTTTTCTTTTCTTTTGATATTCGCTGATAGGGTTATTTGAAGAACGCAATTTAAGCATATGTTTTGTATGGCTGGGTGACTTTTGGACGACCTGCCAAGGGGGAGATGGATCTCAAAAATAGTAATAAGGGAACTAGGCCGCTTAAAAATAAAAAATAAACAAATTAGAGACTAATGGAAAAGTGTAGGACAACATTGCCACAATAAGGATCGAAAAAAATACATAACAAGCACAAGATGTGAGAATAGAGTGATTTTGTTTCTTACCAATTTCATCCTTTCTCATTTCCTTTAGTTTCTCAACAGTGAGTTTCTTCTCCTCCAGTCGAGTCAATATAATGAGGCTCAAGTTGGAAAATTGTCGTAGTGGGTGGGCAAAGCCCCAAAGCCGCTTGTCAATGACCTTGCAGAGATTGAGCAGTCGGTAGGTCATGGCTGGCCAGCGCTTTCTTAGTGCAATCTCAAACAATGCCCTGACAATTCGAGCAGCATTCTGAAAAATAGGGAAAATATTAAATATTAGTACAGTGGCACCTCGACATACAAGCAAATAATTATCTCCAGATACGAGAAAGCCAGGTGGTCAAGTGACCGGACGATTCGCCGAAAGATGTTTCACCGACGGACAGTTTGCCAAACGGACGTTTCGCTGAAACAGGATGCGCGCCCTCGCCCCGCCCCCGGATCTTGTGTGTCCATTCGGCGAAACGTCCATCGGCAAAACGTCCGTCGGCAAAACATCCATCGGCGACCCTAACCCTAACCCATGAAAGGCTGTTTATGATTTTAGCGCACTGTCTTTTTTGCCTCATCTCTTCGGAATATAACAGATATCTACGAGCACTGGGCAGAGCATTGCATTTTCCCGTGTTTCTTTTCCCCGTTAGTCAATGCATAATACAAAGTGAACAACAATGGATCCAAAGCAAACAGGTGGAATGAAAAATTGTATTAAGAAAAAGTGAACGTTGACTGTAAATATTTAGAGCAAAATCATTGAAAAATATGAGAGTGGTGTACGTGTCCCGGAGCTTGCTCGGCAATACAAGAGGAATACTTCAATGATATGCACCATTCTGAAGCAGGACGCAATTAAGGATAGGAGGCCTTCCAAAGAACTAACTATAATTTCCCCCGGCGCAGTGACATTCGTGATGAGATGGAGAGCCTTATTTTATTATGGATAAAAGATAAACAGTTAGCAGGATATAGCGTGACCGAGCCAACCATATGTGAAAAAGCCAGTGGATTTCACATGGATTTAATAATAAAAAAAGGATCTGAAAAGGGGGAGTCATCTACACTTTCAGAACTCTTAAAAGCGAGTCATGGCTAGTTGAAAAAAAAAAAGAAGAAAGATCTGGAATACACTCGGTTATTAGACACAGGGAAGCAGCAAGATCCAATTCGAAAGCAGCGGTGGAATTCAGGGTGGAGCCAACCCGGAGGAGAAAGGTAAAACAAAATTAAAACCAAATTAGAATTCAGTTTTGTGTAAAGTAAGATTAAACATGTTTGAGTGTGTCTGTATATATTAATCCAAGTTAATTTAAATTTTCTGTTACCAGTGCGTTGCCATCGAAAGGCTCCCCCTCTGTGTCTCTCTCTCCTCCGCGAAATCCGTCCAATTTAAATATATTACTTAACACATTTTATTACTATTAGACCACAAGTTATGTATTACAGTGTTCCCTCGGTTATCGCGGTTAATGGGGACCAGGACCAACCGCGATAAGTGAATTTCCGCAAAGTAGGGATTCCCCTTCAAAAATGCTTAATTTGAAATTAATTCAAAAAAAATATATTTAAAAAGAAAGAAATAATATTTTTTTTACCCCCTGTATGCAGTACACAGAATACGGGTAGAGCGAGTGAAATTCATGTTATAACAAAAAAACTGTAAAATATGTTGTTTCAATGTAATATTTGTATTTTTTATATTTTTATTTTCCAAAAAAAATCCTCTCTCTGGGTCCGCGGCAGCTGAACCGCGAAGTAGCGAGGGAACACTGTACTTTGTTAATAGATGGCGAAATAGAAGAAATAAAACATTTTTTCCAATCCAATATCCTGTTTTTGGTGTTGGAACCAATTTTGTTTTTTCGTTGGAGTTACGAGAAAATCGACATACGAGCTCAGTGAATTAAGCTTGTATTTCGAGGTACCACTGTATAAAAAAATTTAACCACCCCTGAAATCTGTATTTTGTTAATCCATGAACAATTAAGTGTTTGGATAAAAAAGGTTCAATTCTGAGCCACAAGCCTCTGTGGAGTGCATGTTGGTAAATTAATGTGTTTGCATGAGTTTGTTTCTTACCTGTGCAACATATGAAAGGTCTGAGATGAGAGAGAAGTTGTCAACATCTCCACGACTTATGTAGGTCTGCAACAGAATGTTAACCTTCCCATAGCCATTTTCCACTCCACCTGCCACGGGTATCTCACAGTAGTCACACAGCATTTGCTCTAGCTCCTCCATTTCTTCATCACGAACCTGCCAATAGGATTCCCAATTACAAGAACTAAAGATCATACTCGATAGTTTTTGAGAAGGGATGAGTCTATCGTTCACTCTATCAAGAAGGATGAGGCCAAAGTTAGTAAGATGCCTTCAATCACTTTAAGTAAGACAGCAATAAAGGTTGTTAGATCACATAATAAGACTATCGTCTGTATAGAAGCTACTACTTTGGCCATTTGGATAGCCGACTGCCCAAAGAAGAACATAGCCTTGGATTATGATCTTGGAACCGAAGAGATAGAGAGAGGGAAAAAGAGAGAGAGGGAAAGAGAGAGAGAGAAAGAGAGAGAGGCAGAGAGAGTGAGGCAGAGAGAGAGAGAGAGAGAGAGAGAGAGAGAGAGAGAGAGAGAGAGAGAGAGAGAGAGAGAGAGAGAGAGAGAGAGAGTTAGATGATGAAGGCGGTGTTACGGCATTTGATGAGTGACTGTATCTCACCAGTCATCCAGGGTTTTTGGTTCGGAAAAACCCACATATGTTTATAAACAGTGACAGCGTCCGTGCAGTTTGTGATGTAGGAAAGTAGTGTCAATGTAGTCCTGGAGGTTGTGGTGTTCGAAAAGTTTCCAGTTTGGGAGGGAAAAACAGTCCTGCAGCTGAGAAAGGGTGTCTTCGGGCCAAGTTTTTATTATCTTTATTTGTGGCCTTGTTTGCCTCCGTAGTGGAGTCTATTCGGGGGTGAGGGATAGGCAGAGATGATCTGATCCAGCCAGGTGAGGGAGGAAAGTGGCTTTATAAGAATGTTTGATATTAGAATAAACATGGTCTAAAGTTTTGTCTCCTCTTCTGTGACACTTCACATTCTGAATAAACTTAGGCAGAACTGTCTTTAAACACGCTTTGTTGAAGTCACCAGCGACAATAAGTACAGTTTGTTTACAGCCGTTAGCAGGAGGTTAAGTGCCGTGCTAACGTTGGCATCCGGTGGTATATAGATGGCCATTACAATGACAGCCGTTTGCTCTATAGGTGGATAGAAGGGCCTGCACCGTATCGCCAATAGCTCTAAATCCGGGGAGCAGTGATTATTCATGTTCCACTGTCGCAACACAATTCTTGTGTATAAACACGCCAAGTCCCCCTCCTTTGCTTTTGCCTGTTAATTCTTTTGAACGATCGTTTCGAAATAGCATTTGGCTAGCTAGCGATACCGTGGCGTCAGGGATTTGCGGGTGTGGCCACGTTTCTGTGATCAGAATAATGTTGCAGTTCCTCACAAAGCTGTTAGTAGCAATCTGAAGTTCCAACTCCTCCTTTTTGTGTGATGGATCTGGCGTTGGTCAAAAAGATACTCGGAAGCGGTGCCCGGTGTGGTTGCTGCCTTAGCATAGCAGTTAGGGCCGCCCGGCATCCGCGCTTTTGCTTTCTTTCTCTTCGCCGCCTCTGACGTACTGTTGGTGGGCTGACTATCTACAGATATGCCGGAGGTCTCGAGATGTCATCTGGGATGTCGAAGGTACGTTGGCAGTCTGTTGTGAAGGATATATCGCATCTCTTTCCGAGAGTAATTAAATCCTGGCGACTGTAGAATAACGAACGACACCAAACTGCAGAGTATTGAGCCCCTGCACCTGTGAACCCCACCATCTTGGTTTGAAATTGGCATATACAGAGCAACAGATTATATGCCAAATCTCCCTGAAGAACGGATGTAAACCAGTCCATCGTTTAATGAAAAATGAAAATCAGACATAGGCATTGTCGTCATCATTGACTTGACAAAAAGCCTAGTAGTCATCATACCCTCAGCAGCGTATGACGAAATTGTATAGTGCTGTTGTATTGTGCGTGATGGATTATTTTGTCCTTTCTAAATCAAAAAAGGCCTGAAGGAGTTAAAACAGTGAGTTGTCAATCAGGTGCATCTGATCATATTGTGATGGTTGATGATTTGACCATAGATGTGTTTATAAACGCTTGCCTCACTTCTTATAAATGGAGAATGCATAGACAGGGTCCAGTCCTTCAAATTCCTGGGGGTCCACGTCACTAACGGACAAGCTCTCCTGGTATACCAACACCATTGCAGTGGTGAAGGCCCAGAAATGACCCAATTTCCTGAGGGTACTCAGGAGGAACAACTTGAACACTAGGCTTTTGGTAACCTTCTTTAGAGCCACTGTGGAGAGCATCCTGGTATACTGCATTACAGTGTGGTATGCTGGAAGCACGGTAGAAGACAGAAAAGCCATGCAGAGAGTGATCAACGCCGCCCATAGATCATCGGCTGCTCTGTCCCCTCATTGGATAACATTGCCAGCCCCCACTACCTCAGCAGAGGTACCCATACTGCCCAGGTCACAACTTGTTCCAGCTGAAGGCCTCTGGCAGACGCCACAGGTCTCACAAAGTACGGACAAAGAGACTTAGGGACAGTTTTTTCCTATAGCCATTAAGACTCTGAAGTTGCGTTAGCACGACACACAATCCCTTCTGTGCAATAACTTTGGGTTGTGCAATATCTTAGATTGTGCAATATTTTAGAATTCACTTTGCCAGGATGTGACTTTTTATCACTTTTTTTTTACTTGGAAAACGCACTTTGTGGAGTAGCACCACCAATTTCGTTATAGGCAGCTGTGTATGATGACAATAAAGGCTTTTGATTTTGATCTGTTGACCACCATTGAGCCCTGAATCCCTAACACCGAATGAAATCCAAACAGTGAAATCACCGCCGTCTCCCCTTCAGAGATGTTTGTAAAAGATGTGTATCTTCAGGAAAGGTGACAATATGTTGAATTCCTAGCAAATACTTTCTGTACAAGGTAAGAAAGGAGAATGTACTCAACCTTCAAACCAGAAAGAAATGGACCAGGCAATGCAGAAATGCTCGATTTAATGACTTTGTGCTTCTGCAAGATTATTTAAGCATTCACAAATAATGGATATTTGTCAAGATTTTGGAATTATATCCTGGACAAGAAGAAAGAGTGAGGAAAGTAAAACTACTCGTGAGTCAACTCAGGCAGGAATTATATCCAAAGCATGTCTCCCTCAAAAAGTCAATTCAGAAGAGTGACACTTCTAGAGGCACAATGAAGTAGTTAAGCCTCATTACTTGCCGTTAAAACATGTGTCAAACCGATTCCACAAAGGGCCAAGTGGGTGTAAGTTGTCCTACCAACCAATGATGACGACACCGGGGCACCAATCTGTTCTTTCAACTGTAACTGGCTGATAACAGGGAGGTGCCGGTAGTTTCATCAGAAACCCCATTGGTAAAACTGTCCTTGCTGTTTCAGTTGGTAGAAAAACCTGTACCTACTTAGCCCTTTGTGGAATTGGTTTGCACTGAAAAAAATGGCAACACTCCGCCCAGTGCCTGCAGAGCCATTACTAACAGGGAGTTGCGACCGGAGATATGACACGAGGATTTGCGGTGGAGAGAGACTGTGCCCCTGATGTTCTAATAAGCAGCCAGTGAGAAGTAATATATACTCCTCGTATTAGCGATCGCTCCGGAATTCGCGCTGAGTGACGGAAAAAAAAAAACACGCAACGATCCGCCCAGTGCTCGTAGATATGTTATACACAAAAGAGATGTGGCTACAATGATAAACAGCCTCTCATGTCTTGGCCACCAGGATTTCTTGTATCTCAAAATGTTTCTTGTATCTGTAAATAACTATTTGCTCGAATTTTTTTCCATAATAAAAAAACAGCACACGTCCAATCATCGCCTCGTTGTGACTTTTAATGACGAGAAGGCGTCCATTTGAAGTGGGGTCGGACACGGAATAGGATTGAGGATACTTTGACGTGAATAAAAACCATAGTTTGAAAACAGGTCGATATAAGCTGCGACGTGTTAACCCCGACAGCCAAGATAGCCAGAAGAGCCATTACTTTTGGCCTATTTAATGCCATGATTTAGCCCAGGGGTGGGCAAACTATTCAACAATGGGCCGCAGTGAGTGCGTGGCTGTGGCGATTCCAACCCCCGAAGGAGGAAACCTGCTGTCCTACACGTGCAGTCCTCAGTGGATTGCAATCAGGTGCTTCTGGTCTCAGCCCAACCCCCTTGCTTCAATTCTGTCAGCTTTGTCTGTGCTGGAAGACACATGCTCATATGTCATCGTGCTCGTATGTCGAGGTACAACTGTAGTTCATAATTTTTCTTTTAAGAATTCATACCTTTGTGTCATGCAGGAAATCACAAGTGATTGGTGGGAGTGTTTCAGTATTTTATTGTTTTGATTTTTTGCTAATGATTTTGCACCATTAATTGGAGGGTTTAGATAACATACCTGTCACATGCTTATAGGTTTTTCCCGTATTTTATACGCTTTTTGTCATTTCAAATTGTGTACGCCGGATAACAACTTTTATACCGAAAAAAAGTTTTTAAAATAAATATGTTTTTGTAAAACCGATCTCGTTTCATTCACCCATTTCGGCACTAATCCGGATCGTCTCGGTCACTGGTAACAGAGAAAAACAGCATTTCCTAAGTGTGACATGTATTTCTTTATGTGTTCATTTGAACATTTCTCACGGGTTGTTGAGAAGCAAACCACATGGAATAACCCATGTCTTGTAATCAAACTTCGTGTTGTGCTAATTGTAACATATGGAAGGTGCAACACACAGTCTTTAGTCATTTTTGGAAATTAAGTTCTTTCACATGCTTACCTTTAGCTGTTCAAATTCTTCAGCTTTGGACACAATACTAAGGATGTCAGCTTCTGTTCGCTCAGAGTTAAAATGTTCATTGAACGTCTTCACAAAACAAAGGAAAAAGAAACATAAAATATTTGCGTTATGAGGTTCCTCATTAAAATAAGAACAGTAATTACCACCTTTACTTTCTAGGTCTGAGGTAAAAAAAACATTTAAACATCCTGCTCAGAAAGAGACATTTGATAAATATAGTAGTAATTTAGCTATGGTATGTTCTTATTGCTATAGGTTTACGGAACTTATTGATTACACAAAATGTTCTATTTTAAGTCCCTGAAAAAGAAAGAAAGAAAGTAATCAATAATACCATCCCTGTGGATATTCACATTGCAATGGGGGGGGGGGGGGGGGGATATATAATCCTAGACATAAAACTTTGGTCTAATAAATGTCAACTTTCTAGCTTCAATAAACACACATTTTGAATAAATATTTTCCAGCCAGGTCGAAGAGCAACATTATGAAATGACTCAATTCAACTGAAAGAAATGTTAAACTTGATTTCTGAAGTTAAAACATTGGCTTACCCTCTCTTTTGTTTAAATTCATAACTAGCATGTCAGAGCAATGATTCAAGGCAGTCAAAACTGGTCTAACAACTCACCCGAATTGAATCAGTCCTTTTAAAATGCAGAGTAATGAGCTAAGGAAACTGGTGTGTGTATAGATTTAGGTAGTAATCCAATTTACAGGGCAATTCCATTTTTTTTCGTCTCAGAATTTTGTGATATTTTTATTTTAACTATATATTTCTCCTTTTTGCTTCGACTGAAAAGTATCCGTTCGTGATTACGGCAATTATTTTGGAGTATATTTCTTTATGAAATTATATTATTATTGCATCGTGTAAATGATCCGCTTTTTCTACAACACTAAAGTGCTATGTGAACATTCTTACAAGCTGGTGATTACATATATTTTTGTCCAGGAATTGTATTATTCTTTTCATTTGTGAAAAAAAGGAAAAACTGACCAGAAAAAAAAATTCCAAGATCCCACTCTTGGGAGAAGATGGATTCTTGCTGTATTAAATTACCTCTATTGTGTTGTATCTGATGTAGAAGTGGCTAGATGTCCTCCCCAGATCAGTGGAAGCAAAGTACCCAGTGCGCTCTTCAAAACGGACCATCCTGGCTTCATCCAGCTTCCTGCCAGACTCTACCACCAGCTCTTTTCTATAAAGCTCTAAGGAGGAATCCATCTGAAAAAATTTGAAAAAATCAATACAAGTATAAAATACAAATGTTCACCACCTGTTGCATATAATGGAGTACACGTAGGTAGCAGTGGATACTGCTAAAATCAAATGCGATCACAAACCTGCAAAACTTTGTAGTTGATACCATATGCAAGTGGATTAGACCTCATGCGCACATAAAGATAAGTGTAACTAAGCCACTTCACTCCTTCATCCACATTGGTAACTGTTCCCAAAGCAATCTACAGCAGCAAAAAACAAAAGATCATAACCATTACTCCCAGTAAATTATGGGCACTGGAACAGGCTACAAGATTGCACACCAGGTTCACCGTTCTGAGATTAAGGGTTCATGCCTGAGCTAGGTTTCAATTCTCGCTCTTACTCGTTCTCACCCACTCACGTTTTCTCTGGCCCACCCACTCGCTCGGTCGGTCGACCAATCGCCAGAACCGCCCGCCCGACCCCTCATGCGCCCGCCCGACCCCTCATGCGCCCGCTCGCCCTCGCTCTCTCCCTCTCATCCACCCACTCGCTCTATCTCCTTCGCCCGCTCTTTCTCTCGCCCATCCGCTCTCACTCTCTCGCCCGCTTTCACTCTCTTGTCTGCTCTCGCTCTCTCGCCTGTCCGCCCTCTCTCCCGCCCGCTCTCGCGCCCGCCCGCTCTCGCGCCCCCCCCGCTCTCGCGCCCGCCCGCTCTCGCGCCCGCCCGCTCTCGCGCCCGCCCGCTCTCGCGCCCGCCCGCTTTCGCGCCCGCCCGCTCTCGCGCCCGCCCGCTCTCGCGCCCGCCCGCTCCCGACCCGCTTTCACGCCCGCTCTCGCACCCGCCCACTCTCGCGCCCGCCCGCTCTCGCGCCCGCCCACCCACTCCCTTGCCCGCTCTCTCACCCGCCCGGCCACTCCCTCTCTCCCACCCGCTCAATCTCGCTCTTGCTCCCATGCCCGCCCGCGCTCTCGCTCTGTCGCCCGCTTGCTCTTGCACACTCACTCTCTCACCTGCCCTCGCTCGCCCGCTCCCTCTCTCGCCCGCCCTCGCTCCCACCTGCCCCCGCTTTCTCGCAAGCCCTCGCTCTCTCGCCTGCCCTCGCACCCCCGCACTGTCACTCTCCCGCACTCTCGCTCTCCCGCGGCCCGCTCTCCCGCACTTTCGCCCTCCCGCATTCTCGCTCTCCCGCACTATCGCTTGCTCTCTTGCTCCCCCTCTCTTTCCCTCGCTCTCTCTGTTGCCCCTACTCTTCTCTCACCCCCCCTCTCTCTCATTCCCCCAAACCCACCCACCCGCTTGCTCTCTCACTCTCACTCGCCAGGCCGACAACGAAAACAAAAGTAAAGGCTCGTGCGCAGCAGCCAGAAGGGGTCAGAGTCGCCACACTGCCCCAAACTACGGAGTGGGAAAGCCCATATTTTATCAAGCATTAAAAAATAAAATACTGGGTCATGATTTGCTTTAATGCTGTTATTTTGTTATTTGGTGTAAATGTATGCATTGAATTTATTTTTTAGCAAAAACATTTGGAATTTGAGGAATTTTATTTTGATTAAGTGCGACATAAAAATTAAAATTGACAATGATGCAAAAAAAAAATCAACAAAACTGACAACGATGCAAAAAATAAATAAACAAATCAACAAAACTGACGGATACAAAAAAATAAGTTTTTAAAAAAGACTTCTGGATTTACCTCAGCATTGAGGTTGTCAGCCAGTCTGTCAAGTAACTGACTTTCAATAGGGTTCTGCTGTGTGAGGAGGGTCAGGTAATGGCTGAGTTTGTCATGGGTGGTAATGATGGTGCCCCTCCCGTACTTATCAAACTGTGGACGTCCTGCTCGACCAAAGATTTGCATCACATCTAGAATGCTGAGGTCCACTAGGGCACCACGCTTAGCATCGTAAATCTGTGTACCCTGTAACAAATGAAAATACAAAAGCAATTATGTATTACATCATATGTTGACCAAAGTAACCCCAAATTAGGGGGGAAAGGCTCTACCAAACCAAATCATCTGAGTGATCGTGATGTTCGTTTTCAATATTGCTGCTGAATACAGGTCATTTCATTTCAGAGTATCTGACATTATTGCATATGGTAATAAGGGTACCCGGACCTTTGGCCGACGGACGTTCGGTCGACGGACGTTTGGTCGACGGATGTATGGTCGACGGACACTTGGTCCATGCAGGTTTCATCGACGGACAGTTCTCTCTCTTTCATGATTATAATTTTGAGCGAGCGAATCCGGTGACCAAACGTCCGGTCACAAGTCACAAGATCTGATCTGTTGATCTAGTCGTGAGTGTTATCAGTAACAGCATTCTTTTCAGCTGCATTAAATCAAACCACCAGTAAAACATACACGCCAGGTGGGACTATTTGTCTTTAAGAACATAATGATAGCAACAGAGCATCATGAATTATTTGTAAACAGGCAAGGGGACCGGCTTCGCCTGCTAGTTTGGAACCAATAGGCTCGTAAAGTGTGAGAGGGGCCAAAGAGGTCGGGTGGGCCAACAGTTGGGCTGCAGCCAAAGGAGGGATCCTTGGTGGCCCGTCCCCGGCTGGAGAAACTAGCTCTTGGAACGTGGAATATCACCTCTCTGGTTGGGAAAGAGCCGGAGCTAATCCGTGGGGTTGAGAAGTCGGTCGGGTTCACCTTCACGCCGGTACCACTCCTCTCGAGTGGGGTTGGATCGTGGCCGGTCGATTTGCCTAAGACGTTTAGCCGACTAACGTCTGGGCGAGGGCCAGCTCGCCGAGGGGGCTTCTGGTCGAACGTTAGCCGACCAAATAGCCAGCCGAAGGACTGCCCCCGGTCGTGTGTGTATGTGCATAATCTTCAACCTCGGCCCGCGGGCCATATACGGCCCGTTACAGAGAACATTCATTTAAAATAACAAGGGCATTTATTCACGGCCAAACACACACAGAACAGTACGTGATGTACAGTACCATCATGACAGAAGAAAAAAAGGAGTTATAACAGTAGGTACTGTAATGAAATTGTAAATTCAGAAATCCTACTTCAGAAGATTTACACCAGCATAGAAAACATTGAGATTAATCTTTGAATTAAGGTTCTCAGCAAATCATTTTGAAAATATATTTCCTAAAATAATGGGAAATTATATCAAATTAAAATATTGTTCTTATTGGCACACATCACTAGAAGTAAGTGTGTTAAATAGCAATTTCAGGTACAGTCGAACGTTGTGACACGACCGCTCCGTCATACGACATTCTTGTCTAATGACGAACATTTCAAACAAATAACAATGGCAACTGGGGTACAATGTTCTGCGAATGTTTGCCCCAACAAGGAGGGCATATGTTCTTCCAAACCTTGGAGTCCAGATGAATAAAAATAAAAGATATTTCCCCATCAATTTCTTTGCACTGTGGAATCATTTCTTGCAGCCGTGAGAACAAAGTAGTAGTTGTTCAACTGATAACTCTTTGGAGTTCGAGATACGCAGAAATTTATACCTGTTAAATATACCTGGAAGATGTGGGATAAGAAAGGTGGGGATCTTGTCAAGTTGTGGAGGTTTGTTTTTGATTTTTTGCCTTAAATCAGTGATTTTCAAACTTTTTTTGGCCACCGCCCCCTTCACCGCCGGGCCAAAATGCCAACGCCCCCCTCTTTACCCCTTTCCAACGAACGCTAGAACGACTATATTGCTAAATGTCACAAGAATTGGTTGATTCTTCAATCACAAACAGTTTGAAGACTAAAAAAAACAATTTTAATAAACAGAAATGGTTATCATTTATTCTTCACCTCGAATCATAAAAATTGATAGCTGATGCATTAAGCCGGTCGCTGTGCGCATACGTCTGTGGTTAAGCGTTGCCGGCGCGCTATTGTGTGCTCCTCTGCGGCTGACTGGATGGTGGTGGTTTCCCCAGTCGCCTGCATCGACGATAAACTCGCGACAATTAGTGATATACGGTATATGCGCGCTGCTCGTGAGCGCTCGAGCAGACAACGTTTCTTGTTTCAATAAAGCTTGTTTTTTTTGTCGACTTTTTATTACAGACAATCAATTTTTCCGGTCTTTCTACAAACACCAACGTCACATTTTACTGTAATTGCTCCATCGCCCCCTTCACTATTTCAACGCCCCCCATTCGCCTGTTTATTCGTCAGCGCCCCCCTGAAAGTTCACACCACCCCCCGGGGGGCGGTACCGCCCACTTTGAAAACCACTGCCTTAAATTGACAAACATTGTTACTTTACAGTGGAAGCCAGCTCAAAATTTACTGCCACCCGCTGGACATATTTCTAAATACAAGTACGAAGTACAATGTGCTGCCATCCTTTTTATTCAATATTCTTATGTGTATACATACAAGCTCTTGCTACGTGAGAAAAACTACACTGGAAGACGACTAAAATATGGACTAGAGGGCTTGAGAACATTACCTGAAAATGATGTGTGCCAATAAGAACAATATTCTAATTTTAAATAATTTCCCATTATTTTAGGAAATATATATTCAAAACGATTTGCTGAAAACCTTAATTCAAAGAATAGTCTCAATGTTTTCTATGCTGGTATAAATCGTCTGAAGTAGGATTCCTGGATTTACAATTTCATTACAGTACCTACTGTTATAACTACTTTTTTTCGTCTGTCATTATAGTACGTATTGTTATAACTACTTTTTTTCTGTCATTATAGTACTTACTGTTATAACTACTTTTATCTTCTGCCACATACTGTTCTGTGTGTGTTTGGCCGTGAATAAATGCCCTTGTTATTCTAAATGAATGTTGTTATCTGTAACGGGACGTATATGGCCCGCGGGCCGAGGTTGAAACACCCACACGACCGGGGGCGGGGCGAGCGTGTCGGCATGCGTCGGCGCAAAGTCCTTCGGCTGGCTATCCGGTCGGCTAACTATTCGTTCGGCTAACTACGTTCGGTCAGATGCCCCCACGGCGGTGGACGAGAGGGTAGCATCGCTCCGTCTTCGGGAGGGGGAATTGGACCTGACTGTTGTTTATGTGTATGCACCAGACAGCAGTTCAGAGTACCCACCCTTTTTGGAGTCCTTGGATGGAGTGCTGGAGAGTGACCCTTTGGGGGACCCCCTGGGGGGGCGCGGTGCGATACCTGGGGGGGCGCGTGTAACCCTGGGGAACAGGATTGTATGTGGCCGTACTAGTATAAAGTGTAATTGCGCATCCACTACAGTAGCTGGCAGTGGCGCTCTCATTTATTTTTTATTTCAGGCATCGATGCACTTAAAATCTTTTCTGTTGCAGACTTAAAAAAAGATTTAATAAAGTTATTCTTTGTAAGTTTGACTATATTTCTTTTTTTTCCTTTTCTTTAATGTTAATAAGGATAAAATGTTGTACGTATAACAATTTTATAAAATGATTTTATTTAAAGTCACGGTGGGAAGTGGGGTGGGGGGGCGCGAATAGTTTTCTTCTTGCTAGGGGGGGCCTAACAGAAAATAATTGAGAAGCACTGCCCTAAGCCACAGTTCAATGATCGTTTTTGTGGCCGTGTCATCGGGCCTGTGGCCGAATTTCTTCGACACTCGGGTGAAGAGAGGGGCGGAACTGTCAACCGACCACCACCCGATGGTGAGATGGCTCTGATGGTAGGGGTAGACGCTGGTGCGGCCAAACGTTTTGTGAGGGTTTGCTGGGAACGCCTGGCGGAGTCAGAAGGAGTTTCATTTCCCACCTCCGACAGAGCTTCTCTCATGTCAGGGACGAGGCGGGGGACATAATAATATTGCACGACCCACTTTTCAGGTTTTTATTTGTTTAAAACACTGTAGAATACCCAATAAATTTAGTTCCACTTTACGATTGTGTCTCACGTCTTGATTCTTGAAAAAAAGTTTAAATTTTATATCTGTATGTGCGAAGCCTGAGTTGTGGCAAAAGGTTGAAAAGTTCAAAGGGGCTGAATATTTCACAAAGCACTGAAACTTCATTTGCAATGCGGAAACATTATAATGCTGAAAGACTAAGGTATATTAAAATTTATGAAAATCAAATACACAAAGGGGTTGCATATGAAGCCAAGTAAAACAAATCACTATCTACCCCATAAAACTGGTGGCCCTCTGTGAGTACGCCGCATTTCCAGATTTTGACATGTCCATGCGCTATATCATTGGTCTTCAAACTGGTCCGCGAGGGCAAAAGGTTGATACGTTCAAAAGGCCCGAATATTCTACAAATCACTGAAACTTCTTTTGCAATGCGGAAACATGATAATGATGAAACACTAAAGTAAAGGGTGACCCAAAAATATGCGTACCCATCAGTTTCGAAAATGTTTCCATTGGTACGCATCTTTTTGGGTCACCCTGTATATTAAAATTTATGAAAATCAAATACACAAAGGGGTTGCATACGAAGCCAATTAAAACAAATCACTATCTACCACATAAAACTGGTGGCCCACTGTGAGTACGCCGCATTTCCAGATTGCGCTATATCAGTGGTCTTCAAACTGGTCCGCGAGGGCCATTGTGGGTGCAGGTTTTTGCTCCAACCTATCCAACACAAACAGTTTAACAAATGAAGTTTCTGATGAAAAAGCAGCACTTGACTGCAATCCACGGAGTGCACTTTTAGGACACTAGATCACAGGTTGGAACGAAAACCTGCACCCACTGCGGCCCTTTCTGTAAGTTTGGGGACCACTGCTCTTTATCAACCCAACTTAGGTGATCCTCTTCCAAGTGACAAGTGGATGTTGTAGCCTGGCCGGACGCTTGGTCGCTGGACGCTTGGTCGCTGGACGCTTGGTCGCTGGACGCTTGGTCGCTGGATGCTTGGTCGCTGGATGCTTGGTCGCTGGATGCTTGGTCACTGGATGCTTGGTCGCTGGATGCTTGGTCCCCCTAATTTTTAGTTGCCCGGACGTTTGGTCGCCGGGCATGTGATCGCCGGACGTTTGGTCGCCGGACATTTGGTCGCCGGACATTTGGTCGCCGGACATTTGGTCGTCGGACAGTTGGTCGCCGGACATTTGGTCGCCGGACATTTGGTCCCCGTTGGTCCGTTTTTATGGTGATCAGTCAAATGGTGACAGAGAGTAAGTACTGTTGAAAACAGCTCTCAAAAACAGTTTAATATCTAAATATCTACTGTTGATTCATGAAATACAGAGAGTAATATCTGAGTACTGTTTAATATCTAAGTACTGTTGAAACCACCTCTCAAAATTATATTCATGAGAGTTTAATACTTAAATATCTACTGTTGATTCACGAGAGAGTTTGACATCTAAATATCTACTGTTGATTCATGATAGAGAGAGCTTAATATCTAAGTACTGTTGAAAGCAGCTCTCAAAATAATAATTTGTAAATTTGTATTTGTATTTTTTGTAAAAAATGTTACTGCTTCAATAAAAACACCATCTGTAAATTTGTTTTATCTTCTTTTTAATAAGTAAAATTTACTTATTGCCTTTTGTTTTAATGTCAAAGTTCCGGGCTAAAAGTATGCTAAGACTTTTATTTGTTTGATAAAAATGACCATCTAAAGTATTTCAACATTGCAAGTTCCTCCAGAGAGAATAAAGGTTCATTGGACGCCTATGACAGTCAATGGCAGCAGCCGGTGTGTTAAATGAGTGCTCTTATTGATATTTTGAAATTAGATATTTAGATATCAAACTCTCTCTGACATTAACCAACAGTAAATATTTAGATATTAAACTCTCATGAATATAATTTTGAGAGCTGCTCTCAACAGTACTTAGATACTAAACACTACTTAGATATAGACCTGTCTCGCATGAATCAACAGTAGATATTTAGATATTAAACTCTCTCTCATGAATCAACAGTAAATAATTAGGTATCAAACTCTTGTTGAGAGCTGTTTTCAACAGTACTTAATCTCTGTCACCATTTGACTGACGACCAAAAGGACCGGGGAACAACGGCGACCAAACGTCCGGGCGACCAAACGTCCGAGTACCCTATTGTAGCTGTCCTGTGATTCACATCACCTTATGCATCAGCGTCGAGCGTCTGAGTGAGTTCACGTTCATCGTCGCCAGCATTGGCTTACGCTTGGTGGAGAAGTTGCAGACAGTCCGAGTCGGGCTGTCTGACCTGAAACAATGTATCTGGCAATCCTTCGAGCCGTCGAGATCGGTTGGTGCTCGCATGTTGCCGAATTTGGTGTGGCTCTCCTCGCCGTGCAACATCTAGTTCTCGTAGAACTTTGACCTAGAATGGGGTGTTCCAGTAGACCTCGGGGGCCTGTGTAAATTTGGCGTAGCCTACTGTAATAACGGGCACATCAATATGGAGCTTCTTCAATTGCTTCTTGGTGGCATCGCTAATGTGACAACAGTATGAATCCCAGGTAAGAATGAACTCGCCAACTGACCACCTTGTCCGGTTAAGAAATACCTTTATCTCACCGGCCCGCCGCTCAATTTTTCAAACTTTTTTCCTATTGACGTACATTTAGAGGCTGTTCTAATGTTCAATTCTTCCACAAAGGTGCCGTTTTATTAGAGGTGCTGCTCAAATAGAGGTGCTCCTCAAATAGAGGTTTTACGGTATGTAGTTTTTTTTTTACTTTTGAGATTGAAATGCAAGTTTAGTATGATAATGCAGCATGATTCTCCATTGCAAACTGCTTTTCTGGCAACCCAAAGGGGAAGGATGTATTTATGCATCAGTGTTTGGAATTCTGGCTGTAGTATCTTTTATGGCCACCAATCTTAAATGTTTAAAACCCTTTTCTCATGATCACATGCCTATTTCTATCAGGTTCAATTCTTAATGAGCTCACAGGCAAATAGTGGCTAAGGGAATTGTTCTTCTTGTGGAATCTAACTTTAAATCTAATAACTCATATCTTTTTTTTAAGTGAGGGCTGATCAATTGATTAGGGACTTATTGGTCCCCATGTTGCCCCTAAGTTACAAATAAAGTCGGGTGTTTGCATGTACAGAATTTTGTGTGCTTAAGAACATTTGATGTCTCAAAATAGAGTAGTTGATTGAGCTGAAATTACAATGATTTCTAAATAAATATAAAAGACATTGTCAGGGATGATAAAACCTTTTCATATCATTGTATATGTTTTAATTGTCTTGGGTGTTGAAGTTTTCAGCCCATGTTTTCAAATTTCTGGTTCCTGCCAAGAGTTTTATTTAGACTATTTAAAATAAAGAAACATCTAAATGTATGAACAATGAAAATAAAAAAGGACCTTAATTATAACAGCATGGGCTGGCAGGTTCACTCCCCAAGCCAGTGTAGCAGTACAGACTAGCACTTTGAGGTACCCTCTGGAAAACATATTCTCCATTAGATTGCGGTCAGATCGCAGCATGCCTGCATGGTGGATCCCAAAACCCTCTGGAAACATCTCCTTCATTTGCTTATTTCTGGAGCGTTGGATCTAAAATTTCAAGAAAATTAGATGAAAAATAAGACTGTTTAGTGTGAACTAGGAACAAATATATATGACGTCATTAAAAGGAAGACAATACAGTAATAACATTAATTGATATGTTCAAGAAGTTTGTTAACACTGAATCTGTTCCAAAAGTATCGAACAATTTTCCTCCATTGACATCCAGATAGAAATTAAAACCAAATAAAATAAAGGGGGGACAAAACTGATAGCAATGCAAATGTATTTTTTTGCCAAAACAAACATTGATATGACCCCCAGTCGAGGATCTCCCAGCGCTGGCTACTCTGACCCCTCCTTCAGCTGAAGTCTTTGAAAATCTCATCAAGCCGACTCTGCGTGTGCTATCTGATCCAAAGTTATTGAATGTATATGGTTTTAAACCCGACAACATCCACTGTAGATTTTGCTGCCAAATCTTTCTTTGCCGAGTTGCAATTCATACACTCAGCTTTCCAGCCAATTTTGAGCCTTTATGAAAAGTAATTTTCATTCTATTAGCGTTTATTTCGCGGGAGAAGCACAAAACGCAAACAAAACTAAGTTGACTATTCCGGTCTGCACATTGTCGACCAACTTCAATGTTAATTTCAGCATCCAAAAATACAGAAACGATCTGTTTCAAACTCAACGGTGATTGACTGTCTATAAGCTTGCAGACAACTTCCTTTTGTGTAATCTGCAGTGAACAGTAATATAAAATAAGAAAACAAATTAGACTTGTTAAACAACGTCAAAATTAATGGGTATCCATCCATCAATCCAGCCACCCACCGACCCAGCAACCCACCGACCCAGCCACCCAACCAACCCAGCCACCCAACCAACCCAGCCACCCAACCAACCCAGCCACCCAACCAACCCAGGCACCCACCGACCCTGCCACCCACCGACCCAGCCACCCATCAAACCACCCACCCACCAACCCATCCACTCAGTATTATTCTGTGGAAAAGCAGAGAATCATTGGTCTGGCTGGTTTGTGTGGACCGGAAAAAGTGACCCTAAGTCAGTGGTGCCCTAAGTTGTAAAAGGCTACCCAAAAACATGCCACCCATGCCTTGTTCGATGTAAAACGAACCCGTAAAACTTAGTAATAGGTTGATTTTGAGAATGCACTTATGTCAAAAATCGAGGGTTTTTATTATTTATTAGCCATGCAGTCATTGCCCTGGAAAAAGACAGGCTTAAAATGTTTGCATCTTAATGATGCTTTAAATAAACAAATTAATTTTAAAGGTTTCGAAAATAACCAAAAAATTAGCCCTATTTGCACTTTTTGACCATAAAAATGCGACTTCCAGTTTGAAAAATTGATATTTTGAAAAACTGGTGCCCAAATTAAAAAATTGAGCGCCGTAACTTTCTAAATGTTCCAAACCGCATTCAAATCGGATCTACATTTTGTCCGATGATAACGGACCAACACACTATAGCACACACAAACATATATAAAATATTTGTATTTCCACCTGTTTCTCACACCGGCCATAGTCTGCATCTTGTTCGGGTTGAAAGAAGACAGTTTCTCCGTGGTTCTTCGCCATCTCTATGAGCCCCATAGCCGTTCTCACTGTAGCGTTGCGTGCATGGACGAAAACCATTACCTAAGGAAAAGAAATATACATTTACTTATAATAACAATCAAGGTATTCTACCAATAACAGAACAGGAGACTAAAACCAACAGCATTTGGATTAAAAACAATCACGCCTTCACTTGACCTAACAACCATATAACAATTACATAAAGAAGACCGAAGTGCGCCACGAGGTATGGCCACTCTGCTGGAAATGGCAGAAACAACATCTTTGTTATTGGCCAGTGACCCTGGCTCCGTTGCAAAAGAGAACAACCGATCTCGAAGCCCCAGATTGGGTGAGTTGCTGGATAAACAATCCTTGAAGTGCACGTGAGAGAGGAAAAGAAGATTGTTTATGACCTCGAGCACTTTAGGAATAATAGGATGAATGATTTAACAAAGAAATGAATTACTACACATATATGTATAATAGTATACAGAATAAACCCAACAGGTTGGTAGGTAAGTAGGTAGGTAAGTAGGTCGGTAGGTAAGTAGGTACGGAGGTAGGTAGGTAGGTAGGTAGGTAGGTAAGTAGGTAGGTAGTTAGGTAGGTAGGTAAGTAGCTAGGTAGGTAGGTAGGTAAGTAGGTAGGTATGTATGTGGCGTGCATGTATATATACACACAAACACACACACAGACACACGCACACACATATACAGACACAGACACACACACACACAGACAGACACAGATGGACGCACACAGACACTTACACACACACAGACAGACAGACACACAGACAGACACACAAACACACACACACACAGACACACACACACAAACAGACAAAACACAGAAACACACACAGATGCATACAAAACCACAGAGACACACAAACAGACACACACACACACATACACAAAGACACACAGAGACACACACAAACAGACAAAACACAGACACACGCAGACACACGCAGACACACACAGACACACACACAGACACATACAAACACACATGCAAAAACAAACACAGACGCATACACAGACACACACACAAACACCGACACACAGACACACACAGACACACACACAGAAACACACAGACACACACACACTGACACACACACAGACACACACAGACGCACACACAGACACACACACACAGACACACACACACAGACGCACACACAGACAGACACACACAAACAGACAAAACACAGACACACACAGAAGCACACACAGAAGCACACACAGACACACACACAGACACACAGACAGAGACACACAGACATACACGCAGACAAACAAAGACGCGCATACACACAAAGCAGGCAAACATACACAGACACACACACAGACAAACACAGACACACACACAGACATACACAGACACAGACACACACACACAAAGACACACACAAAGACACACACACAGACACAGGCACACAAACACAGACACACAAACACACACACAAACACATACGCAGACACACACACACAGACAAACACACAGACACACACACAAACAGACAAAACACAGACATACACACAGACTTATACACAGACACACACCGACACACACAGACACACACACCGACACACACACAGACACACACACCGACACACACACAGACACACACACCGACACAGACAAAGACGCACGTACACACAAAGCAGGCAAACATACACAGACACAGGCACACAAACACAGAGAGACAAACAGACACACACACACAGACACACAAACACAGCCACACAAACACACATACGCAGACACAAACACACATACGCAGACACACACACACATACACAGACACACACACACATACACATACACACACACACAGACACACAGACACACACACCAGACATACAAAGACAAACACACAGACACACACACATACACACACACAGACACACACACAGACACACACACAGACACAGACGCATACACAGACGCATACACACAGACGCATACACAAAGACGCATACACGGACGCATACGCATGTGTGTGTGTGTGCGTGCGTGCGTCCGTCCGTCCGTCCGTCCGTCCGTCCGTCGGTGTCCGTTTGTGCCAGTGTGTATGCTTCCGTGTATGCGTCCGTGTATGCCAGTGCTTCTCAATTATTTTCTGTTAGGCCCCCCCTAGCAAGAAGAAAACTATTCGCGCCCCCCCACTTCCCACCGTGACTATGAATAAAATCATTTTATAAAAGTGTTATAGGTACAACATGTGAAATGTTGCACTCTCACAAACATGACAGAAGTAACAATGAGAGCGCCACTGCCAGCTACTGTTGTGGATGCGCAATTACACTTTATACTAGTACGGCCAAATAAAATCCTGCTCCCCAGGGTTACACGCGCCCCCCCAGGTATCGCCCCCTGGGGGGGCGCGCCCCACTATTTGAGAAGCACTGGTGTATGCGTCCGTGTATGCGTCATACACGGACGCATACACGGACGCATACACGGACGCATACACGGACGCATACACGGACGCATACACGGACGCATACACGGACGCATACACGGACGCATACACGGACGCATACACAGACGCATACACGGACGCATACACGGACGCATACACGGAAGCATACACACAGGCACAAACGGACACGGACGGACGACGCACGCACGCACACACACACACACACACACACACACACACACACACACACACACACACACACACACACGCACATATATAGTGAAGGCATCATATCAGAGAAAGGCATGGTGGATTAAATACCTGATGCCCTGCTTTGACTTGTTCAACAACTTTGTTGTAGCAGACTTCTTCCATGTCATGAATTTGCTGGATCTAAGCAGAATAGAATATAAGTCAAAATTACCGGCTTGAATAACAAATACATGTTCTCTTCTCAGATCTTATTTATATTAACTTTTCATTCAGATTGATATAACTACTGGTTGTGATAGTTAATACTAATAAAATAAGATAATATTCAATATATAGTATATGCAACAGTGATTTCGAGGGGAGAGAGAAAGGGTCAAAGAGAGAGAGAGAGAGAAAGAGAGCGACTTTTTTCATAGCAACACGCTTGTAACAAAGAAATTTAAATGAACAAAAATATGTTTAATCTAACCTTTAACTAAAACTATTTCAAATTTTGTATTAAACTGTTTTACCTTTCTTCTCTTGGCTCTTTTTGCGCTGCCTCCACCCTGACTTTCAGCGGGTGGTTTAAAAGGTAGCTATCAGGGTTGTTTGCTTTCGTCTTCACTTCAAAATATTCAGAAAATGACGCACACAAGTGTCCTCAGAATAGGATAACACACGACCACTTGCAAACTTGTCGAAGAAGTACTCCTCCCTAATTGGCGAGCAAGCTTCGCCATGCGTACACCACTCTGATATTTTCCAATTATTTCATGCTTAATATTGATTGTCATCATGAGCCTTTTCTTTGCACAAATCTTCATTCCACCTGCTTGCTTTTGACCCATTGTTCTTCTCTGTTTTCTGCACTGACTAGAACGGGAACATGCGACACTCCACCCAGTGCTTGTGGTGGTCTTTACACGGGAGAGCTGCGGCCACCCGGCTGTCTCGTATCTCAAAATGTGTCTCGTAATCTCAAGGTAAACATTTGCTTAGAATTTTATTTGTAATTCAAATTGCTTGGATGCCAGGGCACTCGTATGTCAAGGCATTACACTATGTTTTCATGCCTATGCAAAATTACAGGTATTGTCAGCATTGGCGGGTTCAACATTTGCGGTTTCAGTAAATGGTTTGTTTTTTTAAATATAAAAAAACGCTCATTAAATGTTAATATTCTCGCTGAAACTTGTCAAGTGAAATAAACTTCCATTTGCTATACTTGCCACTGTGGAGTAGACCTGCCAACTGGCTTAATAATTGTTTGTTCATGTCGAGCCATGAGGCCAAACTGGTTTTACAACTGTTTGTTAAGACAGTGAAATGTAGGATAGGCTAACTAGCTGGCCTTGCAATTGTTTGTTCACCTCACAAAATGTAACAGGCTGGGTAACAGGGTTTGCAATTGTTTCCTTGTATTGTGGAATGTGGCCAACTCGCTTTGGAATTGTTTGTTTGAATTCGCAATATAAGATAGGCTGCGGCAGTTGGTGTGAGCTATAAAAATATCGTGTTTGCATACAACTTAAACTTGCAAATGTCTAACCATATTAGCCCAAAGTTTTGTTCACATAAACTCTGTCCTACATCACTGTCTTAGAAATATTACCCTGTGTTCCTAAATAAAGACTGTCCCACTGTTCATTCAAAGAGAGTTACAAGAACGACAGACTGCGAGCGTGTTCGCAGCTGTTTGAGCTCTCTCCCCATCCTGAAGTCTGGTAATAAACATATTTCCTATTAAATTGATCTCAGTCTTTCTTAACCTGATCCTGAAGTTGTATTTTTAGATCTATCACCACCAAGAAAATGGCAGGCTGTCACTCCACTCAGCACCGAGAAAGAAAAATGGAAGTGTAATAACTTTGCCGTATGGACGACGGAGCCAACTTGCAGGCTTATTCACAGTCACAGACAGGCTTTTAAACCATCAACATCCGGGTTACTCGTAATACGTAATGCCCATCAGGTGGCGATGGTTACGCCCACCGTTATTGTATCCATCTATTTCAGGAAGGAAGTTGGCATTTGCCGTCATTTTAGCCGAAAATAGAGCTTTCTGAGTGGATGGCTGGGAGCCTCTGTGTGAGTGTATTTTTTTAGAAAAGCAATCCCGGACAGAGCATCTCAGCCTTTAGGCTAAGATCAAGTTTAGTATCTGTTCTTATCAGTTTAATATCTGATACGTCTACTAGACAGGGACCATATATTAAATTGGGTTTTGGAACAAGTAGATGGAATAGGTCGGGTGGGTCTTTTGCGTATACATACAAAACGACTTGTGCTGCAACAGTAGGATCATTAACACTCACCGTTCCCCTGATTTAGAGCTCCTCTGAGTTTGGTGCAGGCCCTTCTATTTAACTAGGAGCTAATGATCGTCTTTGAAATGGCTGTTAACATTCCACCGGATTCTAACTTTAGCATGGCACTTAGCCTCCAGCTAGCGAATGTAAACAAACAGCAACTTGACCACCCCGACTGAGTATTTATTGTAGCTGGTGACTTCAACAAAGCATGTTTAAAGACTGTTCTGCCCAAGTCCATCCAGTACGTGAAGTTACACCAGAGGAGATATGTCGGGTTTATTCTGTAATCCTATTTATATATGTGTATTTAATCATTTTTGTATTAAATCATCATTCAAATTGTCCGAAGGGAACTCGGGGTCGTAACCAGTCACCTAGTTCTCTCACAAGGACTGTTTATCTGACATCTCACCCAGTCCCGGGCTCCGAGGACTGTTGATCTGGGTTTGCAGCCAAGAGTTGTTAAGGACTCTTGCTACCAGCAGATGGATATCAATCACTTCCAGGAACATCCGCATAGTGTTCCTACATCATGACGCACTTCGCGCTTCTTTATGTAATTGTTATGCCAAATGAAGGCGTGATTGTTTAAATTCAAATGAAGTCTGTTTTTTGTTTCCACTTTTTATTATTGATAAATGCCTTAATTGTTATTATAATTGCAGATGTTGTTTTTCCTTACGCATGTTGAATTAATCAATAACCTTGTAATTGTTTTGATCAATGGCTTTAAAAGCGTACGAGAAATTACTGTCCGAGAAGATACTTCGGAGACCGAGAGGAAGTCTTGATGTAGTTTCCCTTATAAGGTTGTTTACCAAGATGCCTATTTAATTAAATGTCAATAATTGAATCAAATGTCTCCCTGCAGTGTTTGATAATTATTTCAAAAGTGTAATTACATTATTAATGAACCTATCAAGATAAAACTCTAGAAAATGTTTATTATAACATCAAACATGCTTTTAAAGACACAACCCTCCCTCACCTTGCTGGATTCGACCATCTCTGCCTGTTCCACCCCCTCATACACCTCACTCAAAACATGGCCTGAGGACGCCCTTTCTGAGCAGCAGGATTGCTTTCCCGCATCATTTGGGAACTTTTTGAACACCACAACCTCCAGGACTTCACGGACACTGTACTTTCCTACATCAAAAACTGCACACACACTCTCACTGTTAATAAAGGTATCCGGGTTTTCCCAACCAAAAACCCTGGATGACCCCAAGACTCAAATACTGTAACACTGCTAACAACTCAGGGGACAGGTTACAATACAGCACTGCCAGAGAAGACCTGAAGAGAGGCATTAAAAAGGCCAATGCAGCATATACAAGTAAAATTGAGGAGCACTTCACAGAAAATAACCCAAATATGTCACAGGGAATACGACATATTAACAATTACAATGACAATGTGTCTGTTAACGCAGATGTCTTACTAGCAGAGGAACTGAACCGTTTCTTCGCCCGCTTTGAGACTGACATATCGGATTCAGTCTCAACACATCCACCATTCTACAGCAGTAAACTGAAGCTTCAGGTACATGGGCTGCTGGCCCTGACAGAGTACCTGGGAAGGTGGTCAAAGCCTGTGCTGACTGGGGTTTTCACAAAGATTTTTGATTGTTCCCTGCTACAATCCATCATTCCATCCTGCCTGAAATCTGCCACCATTATCCCTGTCCCCAAGAAGCCAACCATTGACAGCCTGTTGCACTCGCGCCTGTAATCATGAAGTGCTTTGAAAAGTTGGTATCCCGCCATATCAGGAATACAATCCCTCCCTCAGTTGACCCTCACCAGTTTGCTTATATGAGGATGCTATCGCCATTGCTCAACACACAGCACTGAGCCCCCTGCAGCACCATGGGAATTACGTGAGGAGGTTTTTCATTGACTATAGCTCAGCCTTCAACACTATAATACTGGACATTCTGACTGACAAAAACTCCCACATTGGACAAAGATTTTTGATTGTTCCCTGCAAAAATCCATCATCCCATCCTTCCTGAAATATGCCACCATTATCCCTGTCGCTAAAAAGCCAACCATTGACAGCCTGAATGATTATAGGCCTGTTGCACTTACGCCTTAGCTCGAGAAGTGCTTTGAAAAGTTGGTCGCCCGCCACATCAGGGACACAATCCCTCCCTCAGTTGAACCTCACCAGTTTGATTATAGAGCAAAAAGGTCCACTGAGGACGCCATTTCCGTAGCTCTACACACAGCACTGAGCCACGTGGAGCAACATGATCCCCGTACACATACGACTGTACATCGACCCACCACACTAACTCCATCATCAAATTTGTTGATGATACCACTGGGGTTGGACTCATCTGAGTCTGCCTACAGAGATGAAGTCAACAAACGGTCTTCATGGTGTTTGGTGAACAATCTCACACTAAACACCACGAAAACTAAAGAAATAATCCTGGACTTCTGCAAACGCAGCACAGATCTGGCTCCACTCCTCATTAATGGAGTATGCATAGACAGGGTCCAGTCCTTCAAATTGCTGGGGATCCACGTCAGGGACAAGCTCTCCTGGTCTACAAACACCACGGTAGTGGTGAAGAAGGCCGAGAAGCAATTCATTTCCTGAGGGTACTCAGGATGGGACGATAATTTGCGGCCCGCGTCTTAATATGCAAGATTAAGGTCCGTGCGGACCGCAAGATTGATATGAATGACACAGTGTTCGGAGCTGGATGAACAAATCACGGTGAAGTATACGGCTCTGGAGGGCGGGACATTGGCCGGGCTGTCCAGTGCCTCGCTCGCTAACTCATTCATTCCACTAATCAGCCGGGCAGAGGAGAAGCCGTGAAGCCAATCACTCCGCTCGGAGCGCTGCCGTAATCCAATACGATCGGAGAGTGAAAGTGCGAATGTGCCACAGACTCGTGCGACTGAAAGGCAAACGGTCAAATCGAAAGTGCGCATGCGCCACAGAACCGTGCGACTGAAAGTTAAACAGTCAAATCGAAAGTGGGCATGCGCCACAGAACCGCGCGACTGAAAGTTAAAAATTCAATCTGAGACTCATTCCTAGTGTAAACACATATTACAGCCCCAGAGATATCCGTTTCAAAGCCTGCCGTGAAGACAAAGGTCAGTGATGAGCACAGAGTTTCAAGAAAAGTGGGGAGTGCAATATTTCTTTGTTGAGCACAGGGGCACCCCGACGTGTCTCATTTGCACTGAAAAAGTTGCGGTCCACAAGGAATACAATTTGAAACGTCATTATGCTACGAGACATGCTGAGGAGTACGACAAATACCAGGGAAATGAGAGAGCCAACCAGGTTGACAGTCTTAAAACAAGTCTTCTGAGGAAACAGGGTTTTTTCAAGAAGGCTACCAAAGAAAGTAATGCAGCAGTCAAAGCTTGCTACGCCGGTTGTGAGCTGATTGCCAAGGCAGGAAAGCCATTCACAGAAGGTGAATTTATCAAAAAGTGCATATTACAGGTTTCACATATTGTCTGTCCAGAAAAGAAAAGTCAGTTCAACAACATCAGCCTTTCTGCCAACACCGTGGTAGAGCACATTTCTGACCTGTCAAGTGACATTTATGATCAACTTTGTGAGAAAGCGCAAAGTTCAGTGTATATTCAGTGGCTCTTGATGAGATCACAGATGTCACAGACACTGCCCAGCTTGCAATATATGTCCGTGGTGTTGATGATAATTTTGAAGTGTTGGAGGAGTTGCTCACAATAATTCCAATGCATGGCCAGACCACCGCTAAGGAATTATTTCACAAGCTGTGTGATGCCATTCAGAGTGCTGGTTTGCCATTGGAGAGCTTTGTTGGAATAACAACTGATGGAGCCCCATCAATGATTGGGAGGAAAAATGGACTGGTAGCACTTGTTCAAAAAAACTGGAAGAGGAGGGTGTGGAGGAGACCATAGCTCTGCACTGCATTATCCATCAGCAGGCCCTTTGCAGCAGATGCCTGAAGTTTGACAATGTGATGTCTGTCGTTGTGAAATGCATCAACCAAATCAGATCCAGAGGCTTAAAGCATAAAAGGTTTCGTGCTATTTTGGAGAAAATGGAGTCTAAATATGGGGATGTGCTGTACTTCACTGAGGTACGTTGGCTCAGCAGGGGAAATGTCTTGAAGAGATTTTTTGAGATGAGAGCAGAAGTAAAATACTTCATGGAGATAGAGGGGGTTGCTATTACTGTGCTAAGTGATCCAAATGGCTCAAGGACTTAGCTTTTCTTGTTGATATCACACGTGAGCTTAACGTACTGAACAAGAAGCTACAAGGCCAGGGGCAACTTGTCAGTGCTGCCTATGACAATGCGAGAGCCTTCTGCACTAAACTTTTGTTGTGTAAAGCCCAGCTCTCTCAGACAAACCTTTTCCATTTCCCAGCATGCAAGGCTCTTGTGGATGCAAGCACACCATTCAGTGTTGAGAAATATGTGGAGGCCATTTCAAAGCTGCAGGAGGAATTTGATCACAGATTTGCAGACTTCAAGACAAACAAAGCCACATTTCAAATTTTTGCGGACCCCTTCTCCTGATGTGCAAGATGCCTCTCCTGAGCTTCAAATGGAGCTCATTGACCTGCAGTGCAACTCTGCACTCAAAGCCAAGTTCAGGGAGGTGAGTGGAGAAGCAGACAAGCTTGGGCAATTTTTGAGAGAGTTGATCCCCAGTTTCCCTGAACTTTCCCGAATGTTCAAGCGGACCATGTGCCTTTTTGGGAGCACATACTTGTGTGAGAAACTATTATCCACCTTGAACTTCAATAAGTCCAAGTATAGGTCCAGACTTACTGATGAGCATCTTCAAGCTCTATTGAGGGTCTCCACTGCTTCCTCCCTCAAGCCAAATGTGACTCAGCTATGTGAGAAGAAGCGCTGCCAGGTCTCTAGCAGGAAGAAGTAGGCAAGAGAAGCTGTGTCCAGAATATTTCATGTTCAATGTTCCATGCAAGTTCAAAAAGTTAAAATTTAAAGGGCTGTTAATACAGACATTTGAAACGGAATAAAAATAATTAGTTTTCTCTACTTAGCCAGCCACTGTATATCTTCTGTATTCTCATTATTATTTTATTTTTTTATTACTCATTGATTTATTTTTTATTCATCTTTAAGTTAATTTAATTCATTATTTCTTGTTAAAAAATAAAGATATTTGATAACGTTGGAACGTGTTTTCAGCACTTTTCTTGTGGAAATCCTGATGCGGCCCAGTCTCACCCAGACTCTGCCTCTTGCGCCACTCAGGTAAATTGAGTTTGAGACCCCTGTTCTATAGAGTACTGTAGAGAGCATCCTGGCATACTGCATCAGAGTGTGGTACGCTGGAAGTACAGCAGCAGATAGAAAAGCCATGCGGAAAGTGATCAACACCGCCCAGAAGATCACCGGTTGCTTTCTCCCCTCACTGGATGACATTGCCAGCCCTCGCTACCTCAGCAGAGCCCGGAACATTGTTAGGGACCCATACCACCCTGGTCACAACCTGTTCCAGTTGCTGCCCTCTGGCAGACAATACAGGTCTCACAAAGCACGCAAAAATACAATTAGGGACAGTTTTTTCCGACAGCAATCAGCACTCCGAAGTTGCGTTAGAACGACACAATCCCTTCTGTGCTAGAACTTTGGGGTGTGCATTAATAATGTGCAATATCTTATATATATTTTAGAATTTACCTCTTCAGGATGTGATTTTATATTTTTATATTATTTATTTGTGTTTTTTTAAACTGGGAAAACAGTTTGTAGCACGACTAATTTGTTTATATGCAGCTGTGTATAATGACAATAAAGGCTTTTGATTAGATTTGATTTTGACCTTACAGTGAACACTGGCGCCGTAAACTGAAAATACACCTCACTCAATGGACTGGAATGCCGGTAGTCTCAGGCTCGCAGAGTTGATGGTGGAATTTCCCAGAAATGATAAAAAGGGGCATTGCTCTCATCCGAAAATATAGCTATCTGGGTAGGTAACACGGCTAGACGGCATGGAGGAGTCAAGTGTGAGTTTAATTTCCCCCCAAAAAATGACAGCAATAAATATAGACAACATGGCCTATGTACTTTGAGAAATTGGCACGAAACGTTCAATATGGCTCACAGTTTGAAACAAAGTGTCCCAAAGAGTAATGACAAAGTGGGCATAGCCGTCGAATATGACAATCGCCATATATGTCCCAAAAACCTCCCCATCAACATCTTCTTTGTGTTCGAAAACATCTCGCAAAAGCTCCTCCTGAACAGCTTCCCTACCGCGCCTCCTCAAGAGTGCATCGATGATACAATGTCTTAATGAACTTAAGGTCCCAATAACTTAATTTTAATTTAAATTAAGCAGAGAGGAAATATTTTAACTGTGAAGACAGTACTGAAAGAATTCACTTTTTTTGTTTACAAATTATATTTAGAGTCTTTTCATGTGGCTATAACTGTAAGAATTATTTAATAATTAATATTTAATAAGTATTATTTAATAATAATATTTAATAAGTACACTTCTTGATAATTGTACTTGTGTATTGCGGTGCACGGACGTTTGGTCATTGGTCTCTTGGTCCTCTTTGGTCGTCGGCCTTTTGGTCGCCGGTCAAATGGTGACAGAGTTTACTGTTGAAACCGGCTCTCAAAATTATATTCATGAGAGTTTAATATCTAAATATCTACTGTTGATTTGTGAGAGTTTAATATCTAAATATCTACTGTTGATTCATGAGAGAGAGAGTTTAATATCTAAGTACTGTTTAATATTTATCTACTTTATATATATTATATATTATATATAATATATTATTTAAGTATTGTTGAAAACAGTAAATATTTAGATATTAAAATGTCTCTTAGATATTAAACTCTCTTAGATATTAAACACTTAGATATTAAACTCTCTTAGATATTAAACTCTCTTAGATATTTAACTTTCTTAGATATTAAACTTTCTTAGATATTAAACTCTCTTAGATATTAAACTCTCTTAGATATTAAACTCTCTTAGATATTAAACTCTCTTAGATATTAAACTCTCTCATGGATTTTAAACTCTCTCTCTCTCTCTTAGATATTAAACTCTCTTAGATATTAAACTCTCTTAGATATTAAACTCTCTCATGGATTTTAAACTCTCTCTCTCTCTCTTAGATATTAAACTCTCTCTCTTGGATATTAAACTCTCTCTCATGAATATAATTTTGAGAGCTGGTTTCAACAGTAAACTCTCTGTCACCATTTGACCGGCGACAAAAAAAGACCGGCGACCAAACATCCAGTCACTGTGTATTGCTGATAAGGTAGACTAGGCCACAATAATCGAAAAAAGTAGGATCACCCCTATTATTACTACCATACTATATGTTTTTGCGCCTATACAGAAATACATCTTTTTCTCGAGTCTGTATCTGTTTTTGCTACTGCAACCAAGATGGCGCTGCTCAAGTGGCAGCCGGTAGCGGCAGCTCCGTCTGCACTCGCTCGTTTTGTGTTTTTGCTGCTTTTCTGTCTTAATGATTTGATTTAATGATTCTTAATGATCCCATATACTTTGCTTTGCTCTGCTTTGTACATTGTGCTCTTTGCTTTGTTGTTCTGCGTCCTTTGCGACTTTATTGTCTAACTTGTAAATATGTGTAACTACGCCTTTACTGTACCTGCATTCTCACCCTCTTGCTACTATGACAATGCAATTTCCCGATCCAATCCAATAGAAGTACCGTATTTTCACACCTACAGTTGTGGTCAAAGGTTTACATACACTTGTGAAGAACATAATGTCATGGCTCTCTTGAGTTTCAAGTTATTTCTACAACTCAGATTTTTCTCTGATAACAATACTTCTTTGTCACAAAAAACATTCATGAATTTTGGTTATTTTATGACTTTATTATGGGTGAACAGAAAAAAGTTATAAAATCTGCTTGGTCAAAATTATACATATAGCAATATCATTTAGAAATTTGGGTGACTTAGAACATTGTGTCAGTGAAATGAGCTTCATAGCATGGCCTCTTAACTTATTGTGTGATTATGAGTGACTACAGCTGGTGACTTCCCTGAGGCCTTTTAAATAGGGCTCATTGGATGCAAATGCCCAAAAACGCTGCATTGGGAAAGTCAAAGGAGCTCAGCATGGATCTGAAAAAGCGAATCCTTGACTTGAACAAGTCAGGAAAGTTACTTGGAACCATTTCAAAGCAGCTGCAGGTCTCAAGAGAAACAGTGCAAACAATTGTTTGTAAGTATAAAGTGCATGGCACTGTTTTGTCATTGCCAAGATCAGGAAGAAAACGCAATGTATCACCTGATGCTGAGAGAAGATTGGTCAGGAGGGTGAAGATTCAAACAAGAATCAATTTTTGCTCATTGTTCTTGTTATCATTTTGACACCACAGTGTGATATCTTGCATGGAGCCCCAGATCGAGGGAAATTATTAGTGGTCTTGTATGTCTTCCATTTTCTAATAATTGTTCCCAAAGTTGATTTCTTTACACCAAGCGATTTACCTTGTGCAGATTCAGTCTTCCCAGCCGAGTGCAGGTCCACAATTTTGTCTCTAGTGTCCTTCGACAGCTCTTTGGTCTTGGCCATTGTCGAGTTTTGGCGTGTGAGAGACTGAGGTTGTGGACATGTGTCGTTTATACCGTTAATGCGTCCCTGAAAACATTAAACTCTCATCTCAAGTTATTACTGTATATTTAAGTATGTAGTATTAAGTATGTTTATGTATAGTCACTCTCTCTACCCGTATTCTATATGGTGTACTGTATACAGGGGGGGGGGGGGGTAAAAAAAATTAAAAAATAAAAAATATATATATATATAAATTATTTTTTTGGAATTAAATTCAAATTAGGCATTTTTGAAGGAGAATCCCTACTCCGCGGAAATTCACTTATCGCGGGTGGTCCTGGTCCCCATTAACCGCGATAAGCGAGGAAACACTGTACTTTAAATCCTGTACTCACAGAAAATAGTTCCAGTTTGCAAAATTTAAATATTTAAAAAAAAACGGGTTATTAAGGGCTATAGTCCAAGTATTTTAGGGTTCAAGAGGCAGTGTCATCAATAGAATCTTCAGGTGGCGACGGAGGAGAGCTTTTGCGAGAGGTTTTTGGCACACAAGGAAGATGTTGATGGGGAGTTGTGACTGCTGTTTCTTTTTTTTGGTGCAAATATGCTTTGGTACAAGGACTAGAAACTGTCAAGTCGATTTCAATATTCCATGGCTATGACCATGTTGTTGTTGTGCAAATGTGATGATGACAGTATTGTTTTGGTCTAAATGTATAGGCCAGGGGTGGCCAACCAGTCAGAGACCAAGAGCCACATTTTTTACTGTGGTACCGCAAAGAGCCACATTTTTTACTGTGTTACCGCAAAGAGCCACATCATACACATACCTTTGCTCAGCCAGATTTATTGTAAATGTCACACACCAGCATAGTAATGACATAAATTGACTCCTACAGCACTAACAGCACAGGCCAGTCATTATCAACAATGAACATTGTGTGCACTGTCTCACACAGACAAACTCTCAGTTCAACCAAGTCCACAAACAAAAATATAATAATTTACAATAGCGTTTTTCTTTTGCTATGCATGTTACTTAGTGGGACTTCTGGCATAAAATCAGAGCCTATTTTTGCGCAACATTCGCTCCTTGTGAGCTGTCATTTATTATGAATGGCTTTTAAGTAGCGCGCCCACCACGTGGTGTACGCCTCACTCTCCTATTGGCTGCTCCCGGCTGAGCACTCTCGCCTTGGTCTGCCTCGCAGGGGGTGTGGCTTTTTCAGCCGACGCTCGATCTTTGGGATACTTTTTGTGTGCGCGACGCTGTTCATTGTCGCTTCTGGTTCACGGGAGCTCTCCCACTCTGTTAAAAACGTTTACTTAAATGACCTTGCTCCTACTGGGAAACTTTGAGGTATTTTCATCCCGAGCACATGCGCATTGGACGAAAATACCGTATTGAACTCAAGCGAAGCGCACACGCAAATAAAAATAAAACACAAATACAAACTTTGATATGGACGTAAGAGCCGCATGAAACCGGGCAAAGAGCCGCATGCGGCTCGCGAGCCGCGGGTTGGCCACCCCTGGTATAGGCCATAGTAGGCTACCCAAAGGTAGGTACACATTAGAGTACTCTCTTGACAGCAAAGTAGAGTGGATTTTTTCAACAGTCATGATTGCCAAAACATTTGAAACATTGGCAAATAAGTGATTATGCACATTGGGTTACTCATACAAAGACCCTGGTTTCATTCATTATGTTATTATTTAATTTGCTTGGTGGATTTTTTTATTTGAATTTGGTGTTTTGAATACATTAGTGAAAAACATTTCACCTCTTTACAACACGATCATCTTGACAGTTGGAAAAAAGTATTTAAAACCTGTAACAGTTATTTTCTTTTGGGCCTCATTCTTCCATTTACACTATTTACTTATACAGATATTTAAGTCCTACTTTTGCAAATTTTCTTTCTTTTCCTTTAAAAACATGCCACTAATTTTCAAAATGTCATCAGCAAACATAATGGTCCATGTGGATTGCTGCCTATTTTCTAATGTCAGCGTATCATTCATGTGTTTATATTTACACAATACGTTTAATGTCCAGCCCATGTAGTTATTGCTCAAAGCAAAGTGCTCTATTGTCCTGCAAATTTTCCCCTTGAATCTTAAGTCTCAAATTCATCCTTCCTCTGAGCCCAAAATACATAAAGCAGGGGTCTGCAAACCAGTCCTCGAGGGCGTCAGTGGGTGCAGGTTTTTTTCCAACAGATATAACACAAACAGTTTAACCAATGAGGTTTCTGCAGAAACAAGAAGCACCTCAAAGATAACAGATTGGTGGAAAGTTTTCCTCTTATAGGTTGGAACAAAAATCCACATCCACTGTAGCCCTTTCTGGAATAGTTTGGAGACCTCTGATCTAATGTCTTGGGATATAAAGACGTGTGATGTTCTTGCTCAGGGTTTTGAACTTGCAATTCTAAAGCAATTGATTGATGAAGCAATTTAACAAGAACTGCTAGAAGTCAAACACAAGTTCCTCAATTGGATGTCCCCCCCTAAACTGAAACATTTTGCTAATATTCAAATTGACGCCCATTATTTCGTGCAGAAGGATGAGCAAGTAGACCAGTAACTGAGCCTGAACCTTTATCTGTTCAATCATCTAAATCCGGGGGTGTTCACACTTGTTTTTGGGATGGGGTCACTCGGCACTGTGGTGGGAGGGAGCAGAGCTGAGACCCATCTCAGTGCCATCAAAGGGTGCCAAAACAAAGCATAGATATATGCCAAATTTGTTATCTATTCAACATCAATGGAACGACTTTACCAGCTGTGACAGATCGTTTATGTTAGTCGAGGCTGTCGGCATCAAACTTCCGATCCTGATGACCTTTGTCGGTGGTGGAGAGCCAATACATTGGCTTTGTCGTAGGATTTTGCACTCTTGAGTATAGCTATCAGTGTTTGCTATGAACTTTCAGATCAAATCAACTGACTTGAATAAGTACCAAAAACAGTATCACATAAAACATTTTAAAAAAAAGTTAACAATATTGCAAGTTTTGTTTTACCTTGTTAGTCGTTTTGATGCCAACAAATGTTTGTCCGAGTGGTACAGGTCTGAAACGACCATCAAAGAAGAAGAGGCCAATGTACGGGTTAACATGCAGGAAGGTAGCCACATCGAGATAGTTTGGAAGAGTGGCTGACAATCCAAGAATCCTAATCATACTCTGGGTGGACTCCACCTGATAGTAGAAAATATGAGTTTATATAATAAGAGTAAAGACATGGTGACTTATAATTTTCAAATAAGAATACAGTTACTGCAATTTCTCGCGTGCGCATGAGTGTATGTGTATGTACAGTGGTAAATCGAGATACGAGCTTAATTCCGGGACTGAGCTCATATGTCGATTTACTCGTAACTCAAATGAAAGTTTCCCATAGGAATGAACTAAAAACAAATGAATTCGTTCCAACCATCTGAAAAAAAAACCCACAGAAAACAGCATATTGGATTGGAAAGACATTTCAGTGCCCCAACATACGAGCAATTTGAGATAGGAGTAAAATTTTGAGCAGATATTTATCTTGAGATACTATAACATTTTTACTTACGAGCATACAGCCAACGCTACAGGCTCATCATAAGAAAATCATGGGCACTGTCTTACCGGTCCAAACTCCCTCGTGTAATGTCTCTACAAGCACTGGACGAAGCATTATTTTCTGTGGGTTTTTTTCCCGTTAGACAGTGCTCGTGAGGGATCGTGAGGAGTGTATACTACGAGATGAGTATATCACTACTCGTTGGCAAGTGGCCGTGCGTTATCCAATTGTGAGGACATTTGCATGCATCGTGTGCATCAATTTCGGAATATTTAAAAGGGAATAAGAATGAAAACAAAGTAAGGGTGGAGGCGGGGCAAATGGAGGCAATGGAGGAACGTTATCAAAATTGACAAAAATATAATTAAGTGTTTAGTGTAAGGTTAGATTGAATTTATATTTGAGTGTGTCTGCATTGTATGTCAAGTTCATTTAATTGTTTTAATGTTATGTTACGAGCATGTTGCCGTGCAAAGTCTCCCCCCTCTCTCTCCCCTCCGCAAATTCCATCTAATTTTAAATGCATTTTAGTACTGTTATATGCATTTTAGTATTATTAAACCACTAGTTATTAGTTAACTTGTTAATAGATGGCAAATTCGAGCAAATAAAAATGTTTTTGCAATCCAATATCCTGTTTTTGGTGTTTTTTCAGAGGGTTGAAATGAAATCATTTGTTTTTTTAGTTCATTTCTATGGTAAACGTTCATTTTAATTACGAGTAAATCGACATACGATTTCAGTCCAGGAACAAATTAAGCTCATATCTGGAGGTACCACATATGGAGTGCAAATGTGTTACATTGAAGAGAAAATATTGAGGAAAAAAATAATCGTACATGGTATATCTGAAATACTGTATGAATCAAAAGTCATTATTAGGGTCAATATCATCAGGAAGTTAATATTTAATCCAGTAATTGCTGTTTTCTTACTGGAATACAGAAAATAACCAACACATAGTAAATGTCAATTTGCCGACCTCTACTGGTGAAAATATATAGCAACACTGTCTTAATGGCAAAAGCCGTAGGCTTGATTGAGTCATATTTTTTTTGTAACAAATACTGCTTAAATGCTAGAAAATATGGTACATAATTGTCTGTGTGATCATCTTTGGACTCCAGGATTAAAACTAGTCACTGGCAGGCTGGTTGTCATATTGATGGCCTGAAAAGCATTACTTTGAAAAAATTGTGGATAGTGGGATTAAGGTGGAACAAACACGAAAGGACAGAAATGAGTCCACGTGCATAACTAGAAGATAATAAATCAAATGAATCAGCAGCATTTAAGTGGAAAAGGCTTACTGAGTAGCCTATACCTGTCTGAGGGTGCGAGCCACAAGGCTTTCCAGTACTGGTCCTCGATCTTCATGAAGAAGGTGAACTTCATCCAAAATTAGTAGACGCACTATCTGGGAGAGAGCAATGTCTCCAACACTCTTTCTTGTTACAACATCCCACTTCTCTGGTGTGGTAACTAGCATCTAACGACATAAAAAAAAATATATTATATGTATATTATATATATTATATATTATATATATATATACATATATATATATATACATATATATATATATATATATATATATATATATATATATATACATATATATATATATACATATATATATATATATACATATATATATATATACATATACATATACATATACATATATATATAAATATAAATATATATATATATATATATATATATATATATATATATATATATATATATATATATATATATATATATATATATATATATATATATATATATATATATATATATATATATATATATATATATATATATATATATATATATATATATATATATATATATATATATATATATATATATATATATATATATATACATATACATATATATATATATATATATATATATATATATATATATATATATATATATATATATATATATATATATATATATATATATATATATATATATATATATATATATATATATATATATATATATATATATATATATATATATATATATATATATATATATATATATATATATATATATATATATATATATATATATATATATATATATATATATATATATATATATATATATATATATATATATATATATATATATATATATATATATATATATATATATATATATATATATATATATATATATATATATATATATATATATATATATATATATATATATATATATATATATATATATATATATATATATATATATATATATATATATATATATATATATATATATATATAAAAATATATATATATATATATATGCATGTATATATACATACATACATACATACACATTCATGCATACGCACGCGCACACGTGCACACATAGGGGATGGGGGGCGATAATCTTGATTGTCTAATATCTCTGGGAAACCAGGAGCCACCATGGTTGGTAAGGAGAAAAAGTTAATGCACCCTGCATGCATATACTATATGCGCACCTGTGTCCGTAGAATCTCCCCTTTGGTTAGCTGCATGTCACCAGTCAGTTCTTTGACAATGATGCCCAGCGGCTCCAATCTTTTACTGAAGTAGTTGGTCATCTCAGCTGCCAAAGCCTTCATTGGGGCAACATATACTATCTGCAGAAACAAAAATATGTAACACAAGTGAATTAACCAGGAGAGAGAACACATTAATAAAAAAAAAAATGGGGATGATCTGAGTTAGTGAAGGGGGTGACTTGAGTGAGCAGAGCAAGTGACTGAGTGAGACACTGACTGGTTTAAAAGAAAAATGCATTATAGCGATCTCGAAAGGATGCAAAATGGAGTCTCTTTTTAAGAATATTCAACCATCGTCAGATGTGCCGTCTTTGCCATCCCTTTAACCAGGCGTTTAAGGGTTAATACTAATCCTTTTCAGTTTACCTAGCTCACTAATAGTGAGATTACTTACCGTCAATGCCATTGTTTGCATGCCTCACCACCTTTGTACGGTCAATGCTTGTCCTGAAAATTGCCTTCCAAAATTCCTAATAGAGGAACACAAAAAATGTAACCCTCACTCATCCCCATTTTTGTTGGCATCATCTTTGATTCTATCTTGTCTTTGTCGTGTAATCCATATTTATTTATATTTTATACCTGTGACACAAACTCCACAAATGTGTTTATTAACTCAATCTTGGCATCAACCTTCAAAACCATCTTGAATCTCATTGGTCCAATGCGTGGAATGTAGCCAACCGCAACTGTTCAAAATCTTTCTCTAACATTAGAGTCTTAAGACAAACTGTATTTTTCTTTCATCGCAACTTTCATATACAGTGCTACCTCTACTTACAAAATTAATTGGTTCCAAAACTTGTTTCCTCACTTGGATTTTTCATAAGTAGAGCAGTACTTTATATGTAAATTCTCATAATTGTTCCACAGTTAACTAACAACTAAACCATTTAATACTGATCAGTGTACTAATTTTGTATGAAATAAAAGAGAAACACCCAAAAATAGAGATAATAACATGATTTATTAATGTTTTAAAAAATGAATCACAAGCATGCAAAAAATCTATACGTGCAGGAGTAAAGTGCAGTGTAAGGAGAAAACTAATGTTAGCACACAAACATGCACAAACAGAAATCCAAACAACTGGTAAATTGTGAATTCAAAACAACTTGAGATATTTGAAATACAACTCCAAAGTAGTAACAGTTTTTGCATCCCGTCATTCAGTACAGAGCAAAGTCATCGATTTTAATGCAGCCATCTGCTTCAATAGTGTAGCGATGCTAGTAGATGGCTTACAACAGGTCTGTGTTGCAATATCAGTCAAGCATTCTTATTTTCCGTTCTTCCTTGATAGATAAGGGGGCTTGGTCAATCATTTTATCCGCACCAATTATTTGAAATAAAGAACTCTGTGATAATAAACGGCAGTCCAAAGAGAGTTGCTGTTGTTGTTGGCATCTCTAGCAGGATGCAGGACAATTTCTAAATAAAATAACGAATTTAGGAAATGAATGCACATTTGGGGGGATTTTGTGACTTGGATTTTGTTTTTGTTTACTGGAACTGTCATTTTCATATTAAAGCGTATGGTACCCTGAACATTTCATAAGTAGAGGTACTGCTCTAATATTTTGTTGCCCTACATGCTCCCCACAGTCAGAAGAGAAAATCTGTTTCGTGCCATTTCCTTTAACCAGCGACTGTCCGTGCATTTTCTGGCGACGCCTTCAATCCAACCCCAGACTATTTTATGAATATAAAAACTGCATCTACAGCTGTGACACATTAAAAATAATCAATAATAACCTCATACAATTAAAATATTATTTAGGAATACAGCCATATTTCACTGACCCAAAATCATTTTTAACTGTACACAATATCCATCCTCCTTTATTTCTTCGTTCTTTTCTTTCGCCTTCGAAGCTAATAATGAAAGTCGAGCTTGTATTGTCGTATTTCTGGCACAGTCCGCCTACTCGATGACTAGCCAATCATAGTTGGTGAAAGCGATGACGTATCGCTATGCCTGTGAATTGGCCTTGGTGTCACCAAATCAAATTCTGATTGGTTCAAGCAATTGTCTTATCGACGCTTGTTTAATGCAGCAGAGCCCGTAGAACTGATTGTGAAGGCCTTGAGGCAGATTTCCGACCCTGGCAACAAATAATGGCTGAAATGTGATTGGTTAAATGCTTCAATATGAAAACCCACATCTTGAAGCAGTGCAACCAGGGGGAAAGCAATGAAAAGAAGCTAATAGACAATTTGGAATTATTTAATGAGGATTGATGGACAAATTAAATATGATTCAGATATTTCTTAGGCCAGCAGAGAAGGCCTCGAAGGCCCTGACGGCCCGCCACTGCCTTTAACCGATCTTTACTTCGATTGGCGCTCTTTCCCACATTCAGTTTTCCGTTAAATGCAGTGACGTCACAAGCTGTTCAGATTGAGAAGGGATTTGTTGGATACTCGGACTATTGGTCGCGCAGACGTTTGGTCGCCCGGACGTTTGGTTTCCCGGATAACTTTATTTATCCCGTATTCGGGAAATTACATTGTGGCAGTAGCAAAAGGGTGATTAGACAGAACTGCAAAGCAAAAGCCCAAAGTAAAAAGCAAATCAAAGTAATGGAATCATCAAATCATTAAAATATAAAAGCAGCAAAAACACAAAAGGAACAAGAGTGGACGGAACTACCGCGCCTGCCGGCTGCCGCATAAACAGCGCCATTTTGGTTGCGGTAACTGAATCGGACTCAAAAAGACGTTGTAAAGTTGGACAAAAACTGGAACCCCACAGAACAGCAACGCAAATGCACAAAGTACAAAGTAAATCAAAGTAAATGGAAGCATCAAATCATTAAAACATAAACGCAGCAATGTCTCCAGTCTTGCCTGGGAATGGATACTCCCGCAAAAGCTAGATAATGTGGCTGGGGAGAGGGAAATCTGGGCCTCCTTGCTGAAGCTGCTGCCCCGCAACACGGCTTTGGATAAAGCGGGACAAGATGAGATGGCCTTTTTGTTTATACCTAATATAAAAGAACATGATGTACTGAATCCAAGAAGTGGCGAAAGATGACTATCTATGTCTGTACCACCAATAGATTGACACATGTACATTGTTGAAGTTGTGGATGTTTTTTGAGGTGTTTCTCTTTTACTCATGTAATTGATTAGGCTCAGTCTACTACACCTTGAATTCATCCTTTTTGATGATTCCATCAGAGTGAATGTGTTGCCGAATCTCATGAAGAACAGTCAGCATGGCGATGTTGGTCTTGCCAGCACCAGTTGGGGCACATATTAGTAGGTTTTCATTGGTGTTGTAGGCAGTCTCAAACACCAATGATTGGATCCTGTTAAGACATTTCATTCCTTTGAACACCAGCTGTCCAATCTGTCGACATCAATGCACATAAACACAAACATTATGAATAGAGATTAACGGATGAATGTCATCAATGTTGTTGAGTCAAAACCTAATTTGAAAAATATCAAAGCACGAGACTTCAAAAACAGGCCACAGACTAACAGTTTCTCCACTAAGAGCACAGAGGCCTCGACAATGAAATATGCTATGTCCACAAATAGCGTCTACATCCATACAATCGCGTTTGTGGGGATTTTTTTTGGACCACACCCAACTTCAAAAGTGAGGATTTCACCAGCATTCCAGACCTTTGACATCGTCTAATCCACTACCTTCAGTTTAGTGTAAGGCAGTGTTTCTCAATTATTTTCTGTTTGACAGAAGAATCATACCTAAGGGCAATTGTTTTTGGAATGTGAGAGGAACCTTGAGTACATGGAGAAAACCCACGAAGTAGCACAAGAGGACCGACCAAGGGTTCGAAGGCCATGACCTTAGAATTCTGAGGTCGACGCTCTAAGCACTCATCTGTCGGGTCTCCCACGGAATAATATGTTGCATATAGTATTAGTCTACCTTTGCCACGCTGGCACTTAGTGGTCGGAATATAATACAAGTCATCGCAATTGTGTTTTCCATCTTTTTCCAAAACTTTGACAATGGTTTAACATTAACAAATATACAGAGAGCTAGCACAGCATGAGACATGTCTTGGAAAAAAACAAAACCGCCTTTCATATTGTCCTTTGTTTTGACAAATGCTGAGTAATATCTAACATATGCACATTTGTTTTTATTGCCAAAAATGTGAATTTGTGTATGGATGATAAAATCATGGAAGTTATTTTTGCTAAATACACTGCTACATATGAACAAGGCCTTAGGAGCACAAGATAAAAAATTAGAGGACTACAATGTAAATGAACTCAATAAGTACAGTGGTGCCTTGACATACGAGTGCCACAGCATACGAGCAATTTGAGATATGAGTAAAATTTCTAGCAAATATTTATCTTGAGATAAAAGACAAATTTTGATACACGAGCAGACAGCGGACACGAGACACGGACACTGCTCATAAGAACATCATGGGCAATGTCTCTCTGGTTGCAACTCCCTCGTGTAATGTCTCTCTGGTCACAACTCCCTTGTGTAATGTCTCTCTTGTCGCAACTCCCTCGTGTAATGTCTCTCTGGTGGCAAGTCACTCGTGTAATGTCTCTCTGGTCGCAACTCGCTCGGGTAATGTCTCTGCGAGCACTGGGCGGAGCGTCCCGTTAGTGAGTGCGAATGGCGTATATACAGTGTTCCCCCGCTACTTCGCGGTTCAGCTACCCCGGACTCAGAGCTTCGCGGATTTTTTTTGGAAAAAAATAAAAAATACAAATATTACATTTAAACAACATATTTTACAGTTTTTTGTTATAACATGAATTTCACTCTTTCTACCCGTATTCTATATGGTGTACTGTATACAGGGGGGCACTTTTTAAAAAAAAATAAAAAAATAAAATAAAATGTTGGGAATTAAATTCAAATTAAGCATTTTTGAAGGGGAATCCCTACTTCGCGGAAATTCACTTATCGCGGGTGGTCCCGGTCCCCATTAACCGCGATAACCGAGGGAACACTGTACAACTTCTCATTGGCAAGTGGCCGTGCGTTATCCTATTGTGAGGACATTTGGGTGCATTATTTTGGGTATATTTTGAATGGAATGGAAAAGCAAACATCTTGGTGGCATCTGAAAATCAGGGTGGAGGCGGGGCAAATAGAGCCAAATAGAGCCGGAAAGAGAAAGGTATCAAAATTTAAAACAAAATTAAAATTAAGTTTAGTGTAAGCTTAGATTAAACGTATTTTGGAGTGTCTGCATCATAATCCAAGTTCATTTAAATTTGTTTGTTATGCTACGAGCCCGTTGCCGTGCCAAAATTCCCGCCTCTCTCCCCTCTGCAAAATCTCAAATATCAAACACATTTTAGTTCTATTAAACCACTAGTTATTTGTTACTTTGTTAATAGATGGCGAATTAGAACAAAAATGTTTTTCCAATCCAATATCCTGTTTTTGGTGTTTTTTCAGAGGATTTTTGTTTTTAGTTAATTTCTATGGCAAACATTTGTTTGAGTTACGAGAAAATCGACATACGAGCTCAGTCCTGAACGCATTAAGATCATATCTCGAGTTACCAATGAACTCAATTTCAAAACGTTTCGCAACTGTACTGATAAATTATTTGAAAGCTTGTGTGTATTACTGACAAAGAATGCATAACAAATGGGAAATCTGCACAATTTCTGGTTGCACAGGTATGAATGGATTAATACATTAAGTGGAATGTGTCAAATTCTAGTGTCAAAGTGCCCATATTTATGAGTAGACTGGTGTTATGATAACTCTGTATCCAATTAGTTAAAAACAAATACACTTACCGTATCCAGGTCAGAGATGTAAATTGGTTTCTCTTCAAAATCAGTGGGAATTTGTTCATTGGGTGGAATCTCCACCTCTTCAAATATTTTTGTATTGTCTCTGCGGATCCCAGCAGGAAGAAGCATCTGGATACAAATATAATTAGTCATGTACACTTGCAAATATGTACAACATCCACACAGAACAGCCCTATGCACACCTATTTACATTCACTGTGGCGCTACAGTATCCATCAACCCGTGAATCCACCACGTCGTCATATATAAGGGATGCTATGAAACACACCTGTATTTTTATTTGTATTTTTTTTTTTTTTAACAGTGCTGGAGTTTCTTTCCTATTAGCTATTTCCAACAACCCCTTGGCCTCCCATTCGCTGGCTCTATGTTGCCAAAAGGTTAGACCTAGGTAGAAGAGCCAGCTGAGGGGCCATCTTGCGAAAAGCTGACCGAAATCACAATGTTTCCACATTAGAGCTTTACAGAGGAAATGCCTGACGTGAATGACAACCGAATCCGGGTGTGAATGCTTGGAAAATGGACTGAAGCCATGGATTCAACACTTGGCCTCTTTTAAATCCTCTCTTGAATATTTCTGTTCATAACAAGCTGTTCCTGCCAGTTGCATGTCCATCTTTACCAAGCACATGGCCTCAGGTGTGCTTGGTCTCATTGACATCCTGAAGTCTGTCCTAATCTACCTCACAGCATTGAAAACAAGCTCATATGTGGCATTGCTGTGGGGAATAAAGTATGCCCATTGCAATCTTTATGTTAGGATATTTTGGGTTTTCAGAGCTGTTTTTTGTATTTCTCCCACTGGTCCCCATCTGCTCTCTCCTGCACTGTAATGTTTCCTAGCTCTTCAACTTGCAGGTAGCTGAATTCTTCTGCCAAGGCATCAAACTCACAGTCAGGCTTCATGCATGAGAATCTGTTGATGAAGTACCTTACACTTGTGAAGGAACTTTTTTGATGATAACAACGAAATTTCCCGTATACGGCATGAATAAATTTTGAGCAATTCGTCCTTCATTAGATTTTTGTTTTACACATTTCCCTGCAATTTTATAAAACTTTCTCACACTTGTGCAGATAGCAGTCACTTTATTTCTTGCTCTTTCATGTACTGACGAATGTTCTGGCCAATACAAAGTCCATCATTTTTTTCAAATGGAATACTAATCTTCTCATAATCCACTTTAACCTCCAACAAGTCTTTGTCGCACAAAGCAACAATTTTCATGTTGCAATACTTAGAGCATGCAAAGAATTCTCCTTCGGTTGATGGCGCCAAACTCGGAAATGTGATGCTGTTTTCCGTCTTGAACTTTTGCAGGCTGAAGTTCGTTGTATTTTTTTCATGGCAAAAATATCAGTATCACGGTTCTCTCGTCTATGCTGCTTCAAAAATCTATCGAAACTGAATGGATATAACCTAAACGGAGGTGACCTTAATGAATGTCACATCCATCTATGTCACAAAGATGTAGTTCAGTCCTCAATTGGCAAATTTTAACTGAAAAAGTTATTAAATTTGTGTATGAACTGTAGCTCATGAAATTACACGAAAAGCTTACCCTAGCTCCTCCAACAAAAGCTGGTGTCTTTGTGGCCTCTGCATAGCTGTCATAGACATTTGGGTATTTAATCCGTTCATAAACTCTCTCTCTACCAAGTATGGGTTCACGGCGAGCAGTCAACAGAGCTTGCTCCCTGTGTGAAAGAGGAACATGTTGGAACACACAAAATTGTAAACAAGTGTGAAAGCTATGCACCCATCCACAAATCATTTATAATACATTTGCTACATTTTGTTTCCTGAATTTGAACACAATCTTGCTAAAGACAAAGAGTCATCATCACTTAATTTCTTGCCACCAATGAAAATCTAACTGTTTCTATAAAATCTTTCTATTAGATCAAATATTGTTTTTGCTAACTATTGAAAAAGTACAGCAAAATGAAAATAAGTTTATGTTTGTGTTTGGGTCCTTCTACGTGCGTTTTACAGTCACTAATTCCACCAAGTGTCACGCTGAACTCGCACGTGCATGTTGTGCAATGTGCAAATGTCGGTTCTTTGAGAGATGGCTTCAACATGGGATATTTTGTCGAATATGAACCAATAAACCTCTGCCAGTATCTCGATTTCTAATTAGAAGTTTCATCCAAATTGCCATCTATGTTGCACTTATCCCAACCAGCCCTATTGATAAGACTTACCAGTGCTGTGTATAACTCCTACTTCCTATAGAACAACCCCAGAAATGAACTGGTTTGTTTGAAAACAAAACACTGGTGGTTTAGTCAGCTTGAAAAATACTTACTTCCCTTATGGAAAAAAAAAGAAAACGAAAATGTTAAAGCGATAGAGGCTACCAATGCAAACGATTGCCACTCTGAGGTCGCACAAGATGGAAAATGATGTCAGACTTGTAACTTGGATGATTCACAATGCACTCGTGTTACTGAATTCATCCAATTTACAGTGCAGTTGAAATAAATACGGAAATAAGATGCAGAAGTTATAGTGGTGGTGTGAATTTCGTGAAAATTAAATTGGAAACTTTTTCAAAAAATGGTTGCTTCAAAATAAATTTAAGGGACAATTTCTTTTTATTTCCGGAGTTTGCGCTACGTTTTCGGGAAAACTCCGGAAATTCCGAAGTAGTTGAAAGTTCTGTAGTAGATTACTTTTGTCAAAAATAATGAATGTATCGGTAGGATTTTGATATCAGGGAGTGTGTGAAAGAAATAAAGCAAAAATTATGAATCAACTAGCCATGTTATCTTGAAAAACATTATTTTCATCAATTTAGAGAATTAAAAAAATGATGATAATTAAGGTAGATCAAACACCGGCTTTTAACAGGGGAAATTTTAAAAGAGATATTGCTTCTCAAATTGATCTTATTTTCCTTACATCGCGTCAATTATCTCGAAATGACAAAGCTTGCCATATTTATATGATGACAAATTGAACAATTGAAAAAAGATGAATGAACGTTAGACTGACTACAAGGCTAAAGTAGTGTACCTCTGAACTCTCATCTCTTTTGGATCAAAGTGCATGGGCTCCTCTGGGCATTCCACATCTTCAATTCCTTTTCCTCTTTTTCTGTCCCTCTTCTCCTCCTTGCGGAATATTTTCATCAAATGACGTTCCTGTTCAGAATGAATGCTCACTTGACAACCATAGGTGGGCCTTGTAACTTCATCACTGACTTTTCGTATAGAATCTGAAAGATAAGAATAATAAGATTAGTTTTTTTGTTGAAAAATTAAGCTTGAAATAATTTAATATACGCTTAGTATATAAAATGAGTTTTAAAAAAATTGAGAAAAAACAAGTAGTTGTTTTGTCACAAATACAGGTGGACATGGCTTGAATGCCGTCAAATTCTGCATTGCCCAGGATGACAACTGTCAGGTTGTGGAAATGTACAGAGTATTCAAAACTAAGACAAAGACAACGTTGATTTTTTATTAAACAAATTAGCATGCAATATGCAGTCCATTTTCTAATCAACTGAGAAAACTAATCCCATACCCATTGAGATCTCAAGTACGATGCCATTCTCAATCCTGCCACACAGGAGTCACCAATTAAACAACCCCGCTAAATTCTATAAAGAAACCTGATCACGATCCTGATGATTTGATAATTTTTTATTAAACACATGCAGGCGCCAGTGGTTAGCGCGTCGGCCTCACAGCTCTGGGGCTCCGGGTTCAAATTCAAGTCATGTCCATCTGTGTAGATTTTGCATGTTCTCCCCGCGCTAGCGTGGGTGTCCTCAGGGTACTCCGGTTTCCTCCACTTTCCAAAAACATGCATGGTAGGCTGATTGGACACTAAATAGCCCCAGGAATGGGTGTGAGAGTGCAAGGTTGTCCGTTTCCTTGTGCCCTTTGATCGTCTGGCCACCGATTCAGGGGGTTCCCTGCCTCTGGCCTGGAGTTAGCTGGGATAGGCTCCAGCACCCCCACACCCTAATAAGGATAAGATGGTTCATAACATGGGCGGCGAACTGTCCGGACGCCCAAACCTCCGGGCGGCGAACTATCCGGACGCCCAAACCTCCAGGCAGCGAACTATCCGGACGCCCAAACGTCAGTCGTCCAAACGTCAGTCGTCCAAACGTCTTTCAGCGATCGACAGAGTACCGGGGAAAACGGTGCAAGTCTGACCCAAAAATGATACAGTCGAGCGGGCGGTGAGAGCAGGGTAGTGGCCAACACGTGCGACGGGAAAGAATGGCGCGAGCCCGACCCAAAAACAGCACGCTCTAGCCTGTAGTGAAAGTAGGGTAGCAGCCACTGGATGCGACAGGGGAAAACGGCGCAAGCCCAACCCCAAGAGGGCGCGGACGAAAGCTGGGTAGCGGTCGCTGGCGGAGTTTGACCGCGACCGTCCCAACAATGAAGCCTTTTCCGGGCATGTTTTACCGGACCATAGCGGACATACTCGGGTGGAAAGTTTAGGATTTGTGTTCCTTTGACCCTTGTTCTTCAAACAGTTGTAAAATTTTGTTTACTTAGTTTTCTAGTTTTTTCATGTGCTAAATGCAGCTTTAATCTTTGCTTTACTATTGTGAAAAGCCTTAAGCAAATGATAGAAAAAATGTTACCTGATTGTGGCTGGGTAATTGGCACAATGTTTAGTAGAGACTCAACAATAACTTTCCTTTGCTGCAGAAGTATAGAGATCATCTCGAGACCTTCGGGGCCAAGTAACTCAAATAACTGGATGACCAAGAAAAGAAAAAAAATATTGGTTTACTACAAAAAAAAAAAAATGCATGACAGGACGTTCAGATATGCTGATATAAACCACTGCTTCAGGCAAGCATGAGTGGGCCCCACCATATTACAGCCTGAAAGACTGGCTGAATCAATCATCTAGAAACAGGTGATAAAACGCTACTGATAATGAAATAATTTATGTCAACAATACTTTAAATAACTTTTAATTCAAATTAGATCATTTTAAACTGTAATTACACCCCCGACCACCAGAGAGAACAATGAGGAAACTCGATTTTAGCAACAGAGACCAACATGGTCCATTAACGCAAAAGGGCAATAACACGGCCAAAATGACCATTCATGAGATTCAGGACAACACCGAGCCAACCCACTAAAACATGGGTGGGAAAACTATTCCAGAAAGGGCCGCTGTGGGTGCAGGTCTTTGTTCCAACCTATAAGAGGAAACCTTTCCACCAATCTGCCACTATTTTAAAAATGCAATCTGAGAATTCCAGTCAGGTGCTTCTTGGTTCACCAGTAACATAATTGGTTAAACTGTTTGTATTGGATTGGTTGGAACAAAAACCTGCACCCACAGCGGCTCCCGAGGACCGGTTTGCCCAACCTGGCACATGAATTCACCGTGGCATTTTTCTTTATTTTTTAATGCCTTATTGAAAATGTCCTTAACCCACTGTCCTCATTTGAGGAGTCTGAAATATTTTTTCTTACTTGATATCAAAGTGTTTCCCCATTTTATGTAAATGTTCTGAAAACATTGCAAAAATATAAAATAAATTATCTTGGATTACAATGGGTTAAATTCATCCAACTTCTTTTTTTTTTTAAATGGCCATATGTGATGTACATTTACAGTTTCTTTTTGTGAGTCTGAAAATAGTCTTCTTTCCAATGGACATGATATCTTCAGTTGATTATTTTATTTATGTCATATTGCACAGTAGTTTTTGGTTTAAAAGCAAACTTAAAAAAATAAAGAAGCCAGTCCAAATTTTTGCAGGTTTTATTCTTTACTTTTCATAATGTAAGGAGGGAGTTCTCTTTTCTTTATTGCAGAACAGAACAACAAAAATAGATTTCAACATCATATTGCACATTCCCTTTTTTTATAAAGGTAACAGTTGCTTTCATGTTTAATAAGAAGGAAAGTAATCTCATCTCATCTTCCACTTTATCCAAAATCGGGTCGCAGGGACAGCAGCTTCAGCAAGGAATCCCAAACTTCTCTCTCCCCAGCCACTTCATCCAGCTTTTCTGGGAGGGCCCCAAGGCATTCCTGGGCTACTCAGAAGACAATCTCCCCATCGTGCCCAGAACACCTTGCGAGGGAGAAGCCCAGGGAGCATCCTGATCAGATGCCCGAGCCAACTTATCTGACTCCTCTCGATCCGGCATCTCGTTCTTTCGGTCACAACCCACAGCTTGTAGCGGAAAATAAAGAGCCTCGCCTTTTGGCTCAGCTCCTTCTTCACCGCGACGGACCGGTGCAGAGTCTGCATCACTGCAGACGCCGCACTAATCTGCCTGTCGATCTCCCGCTGCATTCTTCCCACGATAGTGAACAAGACTCCAAGATACTTAAACTCCACCAACTGGGGAAGGACCTGATCCCTGCCCCGGAGAGGGCAAACCACCTTTTTACGACTGAGGACCTTAGTCTCAGATTTGGAGGTACTGAATCTCATCCCGACCGCAATACGCTCGGTTGCGAATTGCTCCAGCGAGAGTTGGAGATCACAGCCTGATGAAGCCAAGAGAACCACATCATCCGCAAAAAGCAGTGATACAATACTGGGACCACCAAACCAGACCCCCTCAACGCCATTTCTGCGCCTAGATATTCTGTCTATAGAAGTTATGAACAGAATCGGAGAAATACATACTTGACTCGAGGACGTCCGAGTTTGTGGTCGGTTGCTTTAACCAATCAGATTTCGAGTTGGCGCAACCAATGCCTTTTCACAGGCGTAGGTATATGTCATTGCTTTCACCAACTATGATTGGCTAGTGATAGAGTGGACTTGCCAGAGCTACAAAATGGTATCTGGAGCGAGGTGCATAAGTAAATATATTGTTGTGTTGATTTAATAGCGGTTATGTCAACCCACAATGGCTGAAGGAGAAGAAATTGATTTGTTTGCAGATTTACTGTCAAAGCCATTTTGAAGGACTTTTCAAGAAAAAAAGCTGGACATCATTAAGAAAGGTTGGACAACTCCGAAGCAAGCAAGCCTGTCACAACTGGGAACAAACATTTTCAGCACTAAATCGAATAAAAACCTATGTCAGAAATACGACAGGACAGGCTCGACTTTCGGAATGAATTTCGATAGCGATAGAAGAGGAGGAAAGAAAACAGGATGGATTTTGTGCACAGATAAATGATTTTTGGTGAGTAAAACATGGCTAAATAATATTTCGATTGTATGAGGTTATTATTGATGCTTTATTATGTATCGCAACTGTAATTGCAGGGAAGATTTTATAGCCAGATAATAGTTTTTGAGGGTTGGATTGATTCAGACATAGCTGAGGCAAGGATATGAAATTCACGGCCCGCCACTGCATTCTAGTACATTCCAAAATGGATAATCAAAACACATACCTCATTCTGCAGTTCATCACTGCTTTTGTCGGAGGCAAGCATCTCAAATAAAGAGGTACACAGATCCTCGGGGTTGGAGGATATCATATTTCCTTCTTTGAGATATTTATCCACTTTCGTTCTGAGGATAGTTCTGTTCATAAGAGATTTTTCCATGGAAAACATATTTTCTTCAGCAACAACATTCATATTACTACGTTGGGTTTTTAGAATGTTGTTCAGGTCCAAACTCGCATTTTCATCTAGGATGCCAGAGAAAGACAGTTTTTCCAGTGGGTCGAGCATATAACACTCATGGGAGAAGGGAATATTCCGTCCAAAAGAAAACCTTTGTTTAGATTTGTAACAGGAGGAATAGGAGTCTATAAATTCCTTCAACCCGGAATCTCGAAGTGAATCCACTATACGTGCGACACATGTACAAGATATTTCAGCTGCAGAGGAGGGAAACGGGCCAAACACTTGCTTAATGGACTGAGTCTCCTCTTTGCCAACACGTTTTTTGTTGTGGAATACTTTGAAAAGGAAGACAGCAGCCAATTCAACTGCCGTTTGACATTGTTCGGTTCCAACTGTGCAAAAGGAAACAAACAAAAATATATTACAATAAATACTATACCAATTTCTATTCTAAATATAAACACATTTGCAGCTACGTTTGCTTCATTCTCTGACTCCGTCCCTCTGTCTGTAAATATGTATGTATACTTATACACATTTATGTACAGATACAGACATATATTCAATTTTTTTTTATACATTCACAAATACACTGTGATCCCTTGCCGATTTGTTGACTAGATTCAAAAAAAATATTAGATAAAAAAATAATTGATAGGTTCATTAATAATTAACCTTCTGATATAATTAGCAATCACTTCAGGCAGACATCTTATTCAACTATACACATTTAATTAAATAGTTTGCATCTCTGCTAAAACCTTATAAGGGTAGATACGTCAAGACTTCAAGACTTCCTCCTGATCTCCAAAATACCTTCCCAAACAGTAATTCCTGTACTGCTTTAAAACCATAAATCAAACCAATTACAAGGTTATTGATTAATCCAACATGCGTAAGCAAAAACAAGATCTGTAACTATAATAACAATTAAGGTATTTAACAATAATAAACAGAGGAAACTAATAAACTTTATTTGAATTAAAACAATCACGCCTTCATTTGACATAACAATTTCATAACAATAACATAAAGAAGCGCGAAGTGCGTCACGATGTAGGAACACTATGCAAGTGTTCCAGGAAGTGATGGATATCCATCTTCTGGTAGCAAGAGTCCTTGACAACTCCTTGCTGCAAACCCAGATCAACAGTCCTCGGAGCCTAGGACTGGGTAAACAGTCCTTGTGAGAGGACTAGATGACTGATTATGACCCCAAGCACTCTTCGAACAATTGGAAGAATGATTTAACAAAGAAATAATTATAATACATATATACACATATACACAAACACACACCCAAACCCCCACCCCCATAATACAACAGCTGAATGTTATAGTCCCTCATTGTGAACGTGAGAGCACGCACGCTTAAGCCGCGTGAACAACATTGAGTTATTGAATAATTACATGAGTTATTAATGTTACTGTTATTGCTTTGCACTGTTACGAGTGTTACTATATTGTGATTGCACTAATATTTAGAGTACCGTAACAGCATCAGAATGTTTTTTTTTCATTTACTGAATGGAGGAAAAGTTCCCCTCCACTATGTGGTATAAATGCTGCACTTACACGTTATATACCTTTGTGACATTCTGGTGGAGGTGTGTGTGTGTGTGCATGTTTTCACCTCCCTTAATAACCAGGTGTTTTATGTTAATTTGATTAACCCTGGGAGGTATACAATGAGTATGTTTGGTAACGTGTGTGGGAGTATTACTTCCTTTACCTTGTGTGTCTCGTACAAGTCATATTTTGTTTTTTGTTGGTGTGCATCCTTCTGTTGATTTTGTCACCTGGATATTCAACTTTTGTTAATAAAAGAGCCTCAGTTCTTGCGCTAGGAATTCTTGCCTTCCTGTTGTCCCGTATACTGTTTTTAACTACGCCGCAGCCAACACCCAAACATGATAGAATTCTCCCACCAATCAGCGAACTAAGTAATCGGAGCCCCAAGTTATCTTTTTGATTTGACGCCTGCCTACCCGCTCGCACATCTCCCTCGTAATCCCCCCCCTCCCCCCAGGCGATATTCATCACTGCATCCGACTCTCTCTACGAAGAAACATGTTTCTTTTGAATGGAACTCTGACTAAGATTTGTTTAATTACGAGGACAGCCCGGAGCTCGTTAAACTTCTGGGCTCCGACTCCGAGGATGAATGGGCCTTCCTCTCTCCCACCTATTCCACTTGGCAAAGACAGCGAAGAGGAGCTCCCTTGAGCCAACCCCACGTCACGGACTATCGCCCATTGACTGAAGAATTCTTTCACCCCCTCCTGACAGGAACACGGTGCTGGGGAGACCAGCGTTGCAGCTGCCAGCCAGGCCTCGCTGCCCGCCCGGAGGGGACGACGTGCGCAGCAGCGGGAGAGGAGGAGGCGGAACGGAAAACGGGGCCGGATGAAAATGGTCATTTCAGGTCATGGTGAGATCACGGCAGCCATCTTGTGACGGAGCATGGTAGTGGTAACCATTTTAACGGCTGCCGTTCAAGACGGGGCTGGATAACAGCGACCACTTTGATGTTGGGCAAAAGGGCTCCGGTTTATGTAGACCGAGCATGAAAATGTTGGAAATTATGGAGGCAAGGGAAAAGATGGACCGTCAATTGCAGGTAGCCGCTTCAATTAACGATGATTGCAAAATGTCCCGCGACCTCGCGTCGGCGTCATCGTCCACGATCTTCGAGCGCGCGCTTGGGGGCTGTGGACGACAACGACGGCGCGCGCCCGGGGGGCGTGGACGACGACGCCGCTGCACGTACGGGGGGGCGTAGACGCCACCGCGCGCTCGGGATGCGTGAGACACGCACGCACAACCACACACAGAGGATTTAGACAGTTCTCACCAAATTTCACCGCTTGTTCTTCTATTTGCACATTAAAGTAAAAAGGAATGTATTAAGAAATATTCAAATGTAATTAAAAAAGATAGAAGGGCTGTAAAACACGAAAAACGTAAGAGTGGACAGAGCTACTGCCACTGGCTGCCGCGTGAACGGCGCCATCACGAGGAAAGAAAAAAAAGTTGGATGTTATTTTGTGCGCTCCATATGATTGCTGTGCGCGGATAAGACGAGAGTAGTGTTCAATTTTGCACACGCGCAGCTTAGAAGGAACATTAGTCTGGGGGCATGAAGAGCAAAATCTAATGTAGGTACGCATTTTGGAAAACAATATCAATTTGACCGCCAAAAATGGCACCTTCCAAGAGACCTGCTTACAATGCAGTTGAAGCTTGAAGCTACCTGCACAACAATAACGAGTCCATGGCCGCACATCTGAAGGAAGCCGTGAAATCAGCTTCAACAAGTAAGAAAAAGACAATGCTGAGTTTCCGTGGAAGTAATGTGAACAGTTTATGAGAAATCAGTGTCCGATGGCAAACGTAGTTATAAGGGCAACAATACTCAATTCCTCTCTTCTATGTGGAGGCTGTGTTTATGTGTGGATTTCTGTTACCTATTTGTTTGGCAGCAAAAAGAAGTTTCTTCAACTCTTGATGAACAGCATGATGATCCACATTGTCATGATGCTCCGAGCAAAAGTGGCAAATCTTCTGCCATGTAAGCCCTTCTCTTGTGAATATTTCCTGCTTCTTCAAACGTTTGGTCTTACAACAAACACCAGAAAAAAAGACAGAATTAAATTCCCCACTTTTTTTACAGATATATGTTGAAACACTGAAGTAACACTTTCCAAAAGGTCCAATATGTCATTTCTTGATGTGTTTCTAAGTGATTTACATATGTTTGAAGATAAGCTAAAAAGTACATCAAAATATTGACAACAGTAAAGCAATGAACCCATTCTTCATTTGAACATAGTTCCGCAGTTACTAGTTGAGAAAGAGGTATCTGGTCTCAAAAGCTCCAAAGCAAAAGATGTGTATAATACGGATGCAACATTTATGAAAAAGCAAACAGAATATCTTTCAACTCCCTGAACCACCATTATAAACAAATTGGATGCAACATTTCTGAAAAAGCATAAATAATCTCTCTCAACTCCCTGAACCACTATTATAAACACACCCGTAAATGAGAGTCTCTTCCCTGAACCCTGGAAACTAACTACAGACCCATAAGCATCTTTCCAGCCGTTTTAAAATTCTAGGAAAAAATAGTAGCGGAACAAATTGTGGATAATATTAACAGCAGTCCTTAAACCCCGAGTAGGTTGCAATTTGGCTTTAGAAAATCATTCTACTGAAACAGTGGTTTGATTCTTTCTAGAAAACATAAAACCAAAAATAGATGAAGGCAGGGTCATGAGTGCGATCTTCATTTATCTCAAAAAGCCATTTGACATCATCAAACACCAGATATTGCTGACTAAACTCTAATTTTAATTCCTCACCAAGCATGCTAAATTCAATCATACTTATCTGCAAGATCACAGTGCATCAGTATATAAAACACAAATTCTACTTTGCGGAATAGTCTTGGTGTCAGGATTATTAGTTTCACATGATTATATATTTGCTTGCAATGAAGAATGCTTTGTTTAACTATTAATCTTTGCTTATTAGGATTAGTAGTGTTACATTATTATATATTTGCTTGCAATGAAGAATATGCTTTTCTTTACTATTAAACTTATTTTCATTTTATTTTATGGTTACTTGCAATTGCTCCTGAGAACCTTAGTCAGATTAAACACCAAAACGCCTTTGACTTTGGACTGCTTGGAGTGGACTAATAACAAAGAAAGTTCAAAACACCTTGAGCTGCACATGGCTTTCAGAACTTTGTTTTGACTATATTGACATCTCAATTCAGTTTCCCAACCTTCCCTTGAGAGTTGAGACATCCATTGTAAGGAGGGTCCTTGAAGTTAATAAACAAGAAAATAGGTGTGTGAGGCCAGAACAGAGTGTGGACTCAGCATGACCAGTTCTGTTCTCCTTGCAAGAAAATATCCAGTAGAGTGTCTTTTCTATTTATTTGTGTGTGCATTTGGGAATGGCTATCAATTGGGGTACCAGAGGGATCGGTGCTAGGTCCACTGTTCTTCAGTCTTTACATTATTGATCTCCCAAGCTGTTGTCCTTTAATTGTCACCTGCCAAATGTATGCCAATGATGTCCACGTGAAAGACAAAACACAAAAACAGTCAGGAAAGGCAGGGGGATGCTACCCTCGCGTCTACCAAGGTAAACCCCAGTTTATAGGCACCGAGCCGGGGGCAGGAAGGATGCCCACACCTGTTCCGCGCCTCTCACCGTGAGCCACTCCAGAATGGAGTCCAATCCCCCTCAAGTCTCATATTCAGGAAAGCATATCTGTCAACTTAGACGTTTATCCCTTATTTGACACGATTTTGATCATTTCAGATTCTAGAATTTAGTGCATACAAAAGGCACACCGTCTGATTAGGGACTATGTCGAATTTTTGGAAAGTTATAGACTTTAAGTGCGCCC